>NC_063196.1:30794135-30811635 GCF_017589495.1 Alosa alosa | reverse complement strand
ATAAATAGAACAGATGCCCCCCTCACACACACACAGAGCCATGATTCAGTTGCTAGAAGCTGAATGAGATGTAGAATGACAGCTCAAGTCACTTTGCCAGCAGCTCTTATGAGATAGTCTGCTTTCGCTTTCTCTCTCTCTCTCTCTCCATCTCCGACACATACATGCTCAAGTTCTACAGACAGCCAAACTGACAAGCACGCACAGTCAACACACAACTAACTAATACTTTGCTGCTGACCATGCTCCCAACAGCATCAAAGGCACAGCATCTTCACTCATGCACACGTGCAGCCACATCCACATAATGCCTCCAGTTGGACTAACACAAACACACACACATTATGACAACCTCTCTCACACACACACACACACACACACACACACACACACACAGGCCAGAGTTTGGTATTATGTAAATCCTCATATGAGGTATATGGTCCGTAATAAGCCTGAACACACACTGTGCTGTGTGGCTGCTTATAGCATCAACATTACGTAATCTCTGATTTATGCGACTGGACGCCAATTACAGAACCCATTATACAATGCAGGGTGTCTTATATAATTAATATGGCCTACATTTATGCCCACCTCAACGCTTACAAACACAGGCTAACAATATCTCCAATTCCCTAATCCTTCACACTCGTATTGTGGCAATAATAACCATGGTCAGCAGGGGTAGCTAGTTGCTGTAGAGGGATATCTAAAAAACACAGACACAGACACACACTTACTCTCTTCGTAGCTGCTGGTGGAGCTGGACCTGTTGAGTGTGTTCATCTCCTGGCAGAGCAGAGACATGTCGGACTGAGATGGACTGTCATCCTCCTCTGGGTCTGGAGACTCTTGCATAATCTCCTCAATTTCCTCAATAACCTAAAGACACACACACACACACAGTCACACTTAAGAGATATACCAGCATTTTCCCCTTCAGTGACCCCTATCACATGACGCTCTTGTTGTACATCCACCACGATAACATCTGCATTGCTATGGCCTAGTCAAGGTCAACAACAACCCTCTCAGAACACAGTGGCTTGTGGTCAGTGCATAATGTTCCCAAAAATACAACCACAGTCCCCCAACAACACTTGTGGGGCCAGACATCCTAGTGTGGCTCCTGAGGGGTGCCAAGAACTTTCACACAGTTCTGTATCTCATAAAGGGTTGTCACGGTTACCTACAATGCAGCACATTCTAGCCTAAAGCTCCGCAACTAAAAAAAACAAAAAACAAAAACAGAGGCGCCTGTTGTGCTGTGAACGCAGTATTAAAGATTTCCAGGCACAAATTCTGCAGGGTGTGTCCCAGAAAAGAGTTGCTGATGGCGTTGCCCAAATATAGTGAGTCTGACTCATTAGTTAAACCGGGAGCTAAAAACTCCTTCCACAGTACAGGGATCGTTATAAACGCTGCTATCGGGAGAAATAGATGCCAAATGGCCTCAGAAAGGATTCTATTCTGAGGCATTTTTCAGGAGTGAAGTGGAAACCTATCTTCCATTTCCTATCTAAATCGGTCAGAGAAAAATGAAAATAATTATGTTTTTATTATTTAACCTACAGGGATATGCTTATTTGGGAACTCGGAACCTACAGCCAGGACCTTGATTGCAGTGTCCATTATGCAAAAAGCAAAATGTTTATTTACATGTAGCAGCAATAAAAATGCTGTTTCATGTTCTAACCACTACCACGCTATGAGAAGGACTACCTGCCATTTTGTATTCTGTGTTTACACAAGGAATCTGAGTGCACCTCAATAGTGTGCTTGGCACTGGTAGCTTGACCCATGGTTTGAACGCTAGTCTGGCAGGTCACTGAATGGTCGAGTAACCCTTCACTAAAGTGTATGAACTGCTGCAAACAACCAGTGAGGAGGAAGCATTGCTATTTATTTTCCAAATAATATATCCCATCTCCTGCTCAATGGAGCCCAACAGAGAGTGTTGTAACTGACCTGCTCAGCGGTGAAGAGTGGCTCATCGTGGACACACGACACGATGATGGAGTGCATGTCCATTTGCTCCCGCAGCTCCTCATCATCTGAGAGGTCCAGTGACGAGTTGTCCTCTTTCTAATGGGGGAACATACACATGTAAGTAAATATAAACACAAACGCAAACACACAAAATGCAAGTAAATATAAACACAAACGCAAACACACAAAATGTGAAAACTGCACCAGTAACCAGTAGTTTAAAACCTACTGCAGAACACAAAAATAGTCTCAAACATAAAATGCTAAATGCATCAAATGATATTTTTGTATGTCTTCATGCTGTGGGACCATGGACATCACATGGCCTTGTGATGTGACTGTAGGCTTACCCTCTGCTCTGTTAGGTTGAGGGTGGGTAAGTGGAGGGAGCGTGTGTGAGAGGTTTTCCAGTCCACTGGCATCACGTTGCCATAGTTATCCGTCAGAGCGTTCCAGATTCTATAGGAAGAGGACAGAGACTTATGTAAGGATCTACTACATATCTACAGTACAGCTCCAAGGTGTATTGGTTCACCTGCCAATTTACCAGAACTAAATCAAGTAACAACTTAGATGTAGGCTATAGCCTATACCCTCGCATGCAACTTTTGAAATGAACTTTCATATGGGGACTGTACCCTGAAAGCTCCACACCAGATGGTACTGACTCATTAAAATTAAAAGTACAGTATAGTCTGCTTCAAATGATTTCATGATGACTTTTGACAGCATCCCCTAGCTGAACAAGTCTTCAAATGAAATCTCGCTTTGCTTGAACGCAGAGATAGCAGTGGGGTTAAACCGGTCTGGGTCTGTACGAGGAGACTGGACGTTGTTAAGACAGCGAGGCTCGCCCTGAGGACAGTGCAGTCAAGTGTGAACTCCGCCTATGCCTCTCTGCTCTATCCACCACACATTCGCAACAGTCCTCGCAGTCGCTTCGCTTCTCGTCTCATCTCCATGCCTTGCTCTCTCTCTCTCTCTCTCTCTCTCTCTCCTCTTTCTGGCTTCGCCCTGCTCTCCATGTTTCTCTGACTCTCTCTCTCTGTTCTCCTTTTTCTGGCTTCGCCCTGCTCTCCATGTTTCTCTTTTAAGCATCTCTTTTTTACGCATCTCTTCGTCTCTACTGCCCTGTCTCTCTCCATCCTTGTCTCTGATATCCCTGCATCTTCGCTGCTCTTTCTCTGGTGCGACATGTCAGGGAGGCCATTTCCAGGCTTCGGATCCCCCGCCAGCCTTTGAAGTGGCATGTCTATAACATTACCAAAGAACACACACACGCACGAATACATGCGCGCACACACACACACATGCAGATGCACATTAACATGCATGATCACAGACGACCACATATGAAAACCACAGACACAAAGACCCGGGCAGAAAAATAGCCTACATGTCCTCTTCGAACTGCTATCTAGCGCTGGAAAATGTCAGGGGAGAAAATCTCCTTCCATTATTGTCTACCGTTCCACCATGAGAAGGAAGGCAGTACAATTCGCCCCATGAGTTTTTCTCTTAATCCCCAAAGTCTCTCTAGCAGGGGTGGGGTTAACAGTATCAGATTGTGAGTTAATTATCACAACCCATCGCCCGTCATGATAACAACTGCATCATGACAGTGATTCTGCAATATTCAATACATTGCAACATAATCTTCAAAGACACGTCATGCATCTGTGGGTTGGAAGAGGAAAATTACCATCAGTTAAACAAAGAACAGGAATTATGGATTTATTCACTGCATTGTGGAGTCACTTTCACAGAATGTCTAGTGAGACAATGGTAGAGATTATGTGGAAAACCAAAAAGTGAATAGATCAGTTTTAACTATCTGATGTCTGAGTGACAAATGTACTCTCTAAAATAAACAGTGGAACCAGTTGAGGTTACGTAATGTTTTGCATGTTTCTGTACGATAAACAGACCTGGACAGAATAATCACCCCACTGATGGATCTGAAAGCTGTTCGTCAATATTTTCATGATACAGGTAAAGTGACTTGCTACAATTTAAGTACACAGTACTTTTATCCTGAAGTGAAATGCCAGTGTTTATAACAAGTCATCAAATACTTATACCAGTAAGTTTACCTATTTGTTTAACTTACATAGGGTCGTTTTTTTCCACTTTTACTTATGGCCACAGAGGTGTTTTTGTGAGGCTTGAGTTGGCTATCGTTGTGTCAGTTTTTAAAGCTATGACCAGTCATTTGCCACCGCTACCGCGACTTACCCAAATACCTCATTGCTACAACAGATAGCCTACCATTTAGCAATAACAATATTCCTGTAAATTGCCACGCTTACTAACCTACCTACTTATCGGGTTAGTTAGCCATCTTTTCCCAGTCCACTGTTTATGCGCAGGCATATAACGTACGGACCTCTTTGGCTAGTTGATCTTGCTATCACTAGCAGTGAAGTTAGCCCAGCTCTGTGGTCAGCTATAATAATTTTGCTAACGTTATCTGCGACCCCTTAACACTAATTGGTTAATTTGCTAATCTGGTTGCAAATCTATAGTTTATTGGTTAATTTGCAATCCGACCTCATGTAAACGAGTTAAAATGCTGCTCTCACTGAGATTACTTAGCTGCTGCTACTGTGCTGGGTGACTAGCAAGCTAACGTTTCCTTGCTAGCTGATGCCCTGTTGTTACATAGGCAGTGAAACATGGACAAATAAAAAGGCGATAGTGTCATAACGTTACTTACTCGTCGTCCTTCAGGAAATTATCTTCTGTGATGGGTTGTACTGGAGCGATATTTTCTATCTTAGTGTTGTAATTCCGAAAACACATATTTAGCTTCTCATCAAAATCGTTCACAAGGTCTTCCATTGACTTGAAGCTGCATATCTCCCCTGAAAAACTGTTGTCCAGATCTGAAAAGTCCTCAAACCCTGTTGTGTCACCGACATTGGAGTTGATCTGATCCAGCTGATTTGGCCATTCAGAGGTAGGTCTGAATTCATTAAAGTCCTGCCAGTCTTCATCGAAGTGTGCTAACGGAGCAGCCATCACTGCTACGGGACAACAAGACTCACTGAACTTCGGTTCGAGACAGACGCTCTTGAGGACCAGCTGAGACATCCCGGAGCCCCACCCACTCTACCCGTGACTTGTTAGCTTATGAGCTTGGACCCCCGTCGCAGCTGCTGCTTGCCAGTGTCATTCCCCAGATTAATTTTGCTCATTGGCAGTAGCTAACCCCGTGAGTTTCTTTTACTATCTCAATACAGTATTTTGTCAACATATTTGTAGGATTAACGAGTTGTGTTTTGTCAGGGAATATCATTGCAGCAGACCCCTTACAAAGTTATGTTACAGTACAGTGCAGTACAGTTTCATGTCCAAAATACTACATTTCCTGCATAAGAACTGCAAATATGTCCTCCAAAACTGCAGTATTGATAGAAGTAGGCTATGCAGTTATTTTTTTGTAAGGGAGTGGCTGCATGTGTTTTGTCAGGAAATATTGTGGCTGCAGATAGACTAAGACAACCTTCTTGGTCACCTTTAACAGAGCTCAGGTGGACTCAGGCAGGGATAGATGCAATAACATGGGCTACATGTGGGGGCTAAATGAAGACCGAAGAAACAAAATGGGGCCCTGGCTGCATCCACAGATGGAGTGCACACACACTCAGACACACATAATCCCTGATCCCTCTGAGCAGGCAGTCAGAGCACCTGCTTTAGGGTCGTCATCACAAGACAGAAAACACCCAACCTTATCCAATATCTTTGTTTTCCCAATACCTTCTATTAGGCTGCTGTAATTGTCCATGGTAATGCTGCTGTCAGCTCAAGTCAGCTTCCAGTTCCTTTCTTCTTTCCTTAATTTAAGGTCTCCACAAAGCGGAGTTGAGGAGTGTGATAGAAATATTTTTTATATAATTTACCCCATCTTCATTGAACATTGTCTTCGAACTGGTGGGATAAGAAGGAATGGAATCTTCTTGGTTTCATGCAGATTTGTAAGCAGGCAGAGTGATTAGTTGGTTGAGTATATTTGTAGGACTACAGGAAAAGACAAGTAAACCCTGTATATCCAGCCCACTGGTTACATCCACATAACATTTCCACCCATCACTAACTCTCTTCACCCATTTAGTCTTTCTTTGTCAGCACACGACCCCCAAAACAAAAGAAATGGCCTTGCAACCGTGACTATGGCAACACGGGTTTTATTTAGAGTAGATGTTAACACCAGCATGATAAAAATTGTACAAAGTTCACGATTTCAAAATGAAATATCACTGCAATGTGTGATTTTAAACATTTATAGCAAAAGTATTATATCAACAAAATGCCATGCCATGTGGTACAAAAATAAATGAACAATCGAGCGACAGAGAGAAAGAAGGAGAGTTAGAGAGAAAGCGAGAAGGAAGGTGATGTCATATAAAATCCTGTCATCAAAGGATTAGTTGAAACATTTTTGTAATGGAAAATGTATCATACTCTGATGATGAGCTCCCATGTTTTCATAAGAAAATTACTTTGCGTTTAAGCATGTGACACCATAATGTTCTAAATGTAAATAGTCACATATAACCTTATCCATTTTGTTATTATTACAATATATGTGCCAACAGCAGTCAGGCAGCTGAATTGTGCTTAAAATCCCCTTTTCTGTAGTATAGGCAATGATGACCGTTGATGAAAATGCTTATTTTATTTCTTTTTTTTTTACATTTGCTATAAGTCTATTTGAAGCAGTACTACATTGGCAATAAGCTGCATACACAAAGCTGAGGACTAGGGGTGGGCAGCCCGGAGGACTTTGCCCCTTGGTTCACTGGAAACCCCCGAGCGCATGGGTGATGTAATTAGCTAGCACCTCATATACCCGCCCTTTAAATGACCGTGTGGGCCAGAGCAACTTCATTGGCAACACAGAGATGTTGTGAATTGGACAACAGGAATACTCATATCATATCCAAGCTAACATCCAGGCTGTCTTGTGAAATAGTTTTCTTTTTTTATATATATATATATAACAATACATAATGTAGTGTATGGACTTGGAACACTCTAGGATCAAGGGATTTGATTGTCCCTTTAAGAAAAGGATATAAACAATCTGCCATCTCAGTTCCCTTAAAGTCAAACTGACTAGTTCAGAAAAAAGTATTTAAGACAAATATGTGTTTACTTGTACATTTGGCACAGAAAAAAATTAATGAAAAAAAAAAAAAGAATGATCATCACTGTCAGATAAGCAGCTGCATAAACTAACACAGTGATAAAACTGTTAAATGTCAGTCAGCATGCAGCTTTGTTTAAACACACAGGACAGTAAAAACAAAGTGCCATTGGTTGAGGACATCAGTGTTGGATTCTACTGTTTTTGGCGTTCGCATAGAAGTTTGTTAGTAAAAAAAAAAAAGGGTTGCGAAAAACTAACTTTATGTGGCTGCATAATGAATTTATTTGAAATTTGCTACAATAAATTACTTATTAGTTCAATCTGCAGCAACCATCAAGTGCCATTAGGAAAGTATTCAATGACGAATGTTCCAGCAAAATCCTCTTTGTTGCACATACACATTTACTTTTTCATTTATCAAACAGCAGAACATTTGTATATTCTCATGACTTGCAGTCTCAGCACCGTCCGTTTATCAGGCAAAATATTGGATATGATTGTACTATTGTGGTTGAACAGGAGCTACCATGGACATTCAATGACTTCTGAACAATGACTTTGTACAGTTGCAATGTTGCACATTTGACTGGAAACCATCCAAATGCATTTCACAATGGTGCCGTGAGCACACAATTTACTGAATGGGTGGGTCGTTTTAGCCTGAGCCTATACACCTTGCCAAAAGGCTCGCAGTAAAGTTGGAATGAAAAAATGAAGATTGTCATATCAAAATGAGACTTGAATAACACAACAAATGTATGTGAAAAGTATTTAAAAACAAAAATAACGTTACACCAGTTGAAGTGATTTAAAGTAATGTTCATGTACTGTGAGTGTGGTATTTCATACAGTTTTTAGAAGTCCCCGTGTCACACTGGTTTGTATGAGGTTAAAGTGCAGCCATAATGTTTTTAGCAATGATGGAACCATCAGTATGTATGTATCAGTCTATGAAGAACCAATCCTTGACCAGAAGCCCAGCCGTTTGCTGTTCTGACTTTACTTTCTGTTGGAGTCAGACTTTTCCACTGAAGTCAAAAAGGTGACTTGGGCTGGGGCCTGGATTCTTCCTGGTTCTATGCAGACTCGTAAGCAGAGTGATTGGTTGGTTGAGTATATGTACAGGAGAAGGACAAGTGCAGTCACACGCTAGAGGTATAAACCCTGTATATCCAGTCCACTGATTACATCATTACAACATCTTCACCCCCATCACTAACTTAGTCTCTCTTTGTCAGTGCATACAAAAAACCCCCACAACAGCTAAATAAATAGATAAATAAATAAATAAATACATACATACATACATAAACTAAAACATCAGAACATGGAAACCAGGATGACCCTGACATGGAGAGCAATGAAACCTCTCTCATTTTGGAATCGACCATTGGTGTTTCATTCTCGAAATATGATTGTAGAAAGGTCCATACAAAAAAAAAAACAATTCTTTACAGTTAGTAAAAATGCACTCGTTTTTAACGGGTACCGCTCACAAATATGAAATTGCATATACCCAAATATTTGCATCCCATATCTAAGGATATGATTGAGTCATTGTCACATATTGCTAATATTCTGTTGAACTTTTTGACCATATAGCTAAATGGTTAAAATGCTGGATTGTCTATTTAATATTCATGTCTGAATGGGAAATTTCAAAACCACAAAACAGTTAACATATTTCTCATGTGTTACAGTCTTACTCTAGTTTATGGGATACACACCAATAAGTTTCCGTGTCATGATGTTTGCAATCATATATAGTTTGGTTTTATTTCTAATCTCTTCTGGGTTGTCAAAGCCACACTGCATGACCACAGGGAACCTGCATGACCACTGACAGGATTCTCCTCCGACCCTAAAGCCTTCCTCGGACACTCATGACTTTTTTTACTTTTTTCTGTTTTTACAAAACGTATAAATATACAACCACCAAACAGCCTATACACAGACATGTTTTCCCAAGGAAAAAAAGGTTCTATGAAACACTGCTCCTTGCACTCTCAGCCTGTAACATTCCACCCTACTGCACATTTCAAGATCTGTCATTTAGTCAATAATCTTTTAAAATAACACACATATACACTAAAATGTGCATACATTAATTAGCAGCTATAAACATTACATCACATTATGTCAGGTCATATGAAAATGTACAAAATATGAATGCTGTTTAAAACAAGTGCCACAATTGGTAATTACATTTAAAGCAAGGCATTAAATCATAGTTATGGAATTTTGAGAGCGTATCAGCACTGTTCATAATGCAAAAATTATTAGATAAATTACAGCCATAAAATAATGATCCATAAATGTTACATCTGTCTCGTCTCCTCTGCGTCCTCTTCCCTTGTATCTTTTTTTTTCATGTTGTTTTGCTCAACATGTTTGAATTTGATTGGGTGACGCTGCCATCAGACTCAGTGACGGCTTCAGCCATTGGTTAGTTCAGGAGGGCCCCCACCCTTACACGTGGATGCCCTGCACGGCCTGCTTGATGTTCTCCAGAAGCGCCTTGTTCTCCGGGCTCTGGTACTGGTCCTGGTGCGTGTACATGTCTGTCAGCGTGTCCACGTACGTGTCAAAGTTCTGCTCGTTCATAGGCTCCTGTGGGTGGGGGAGGGGGATCAAGCAGAGTCAGTTAGAGTCTCACACACACACACACACACACACACACACACACACACATACACACACACACACACACACACACACACAGACACAGACACAGAGAAAGTAGGTACAGTGATGTAACACAACACAGCCAGGGACACACAGAGCGGAGCAGTCGTCTGTTTATAATCTGGTGTCTCGTACACATGGGAGACAGGCTGTCAGGAAATATATTCAGAGTGTCAGACAGACCAAAATCCAGTGAAAGTGATCGTTAAAGATGTAATGCAAAAAGCCTGTCATAATGAGATTATGCTATGCTTCTGGACAGCTTCCTGTCCAGGAGGAGGAATCTCTGTACACATTTTAATTGTTTCAAGGCAGTTCCAGATACTGATTAGTTCAATGACCTGCTCTAAGCCAAAATCTCATATTCACCTCTCCAGAAACACAGTAGGAAGAAAAGGATATGAAGGATATGGTGTGTGTGTGTGTGTGTGTGTGTGTGTGGCATGCATCCCTAAACTATAAATCTATGTTGTCTTGTTTAAAAAAATAGAGGCTATGTGGAAGATATCAATCAAGCAGAAACCAAGTCAAGTCCAAGGCAGTTTTGACTGTGTTCATATGGCTTGTGAATATGAATGCGTAATGGCAGGCAGTGTTCATTTCCCATGTGGAAAGAATGAAACAGGGAGGCGAAGCAGCATGACCGATGCACTCACACAAACACACACACACACACACTCACACCCACTCGCACGCACACATACACACACAGAGCACAATTAAATACTGAAATACTGACACACACACACACACACACACATATAAACTGTTCCTTCATTAGAGTGTTGTCATGCAATCTGATGTATTTTCCACACACAGGATATTAATTTGGCTTTTTTTGTCTCGGCTGCGGCATCCTGGCCTGCATGCCTCTCTGTGGTCCATAGAGGGCGCTGCAGGACTATGGTCTGATCAAAAGAGTCTCATAACAATGCCACGTATGAGGACAGTTTGGATAACCCCACACTGTATTCACAAATGAGGTCAAACTTATAGCGGAGGTTTAAAGGGGTAGGAAGAAGGGGTTATGGGTAATTTTGGACAGAGAGGAAGGGGGAGTGGGTGGACATTAGTTGGACAGTGAAAAGGGTTGTCTTACTCTTTGGGCCGTCTGTAAACAGCAGCTATGTCTAACAGGCACATCTTTCTGGGGCAGCGTGGTCTACAGAGAGAGGTGCAGAGAGAATACTATTAGCCAAGAGGTCCAGAGGGAGTGGGTGGACACCACGCCTCCTAGCAGATGTTCACACAAGCCTAACACCGTCTGTGGAGATTATAAAACGGACATTTATGAGTTGCTCTTTTCCTCTTATGACATTTAAACAAATCTGACCGAAGTGGACTGACTGGAACTTGGGTGGAATTTGACCTCATCATTGTATCAGGCACATTGCTAAAAGGGTGGTACATGGAAATAATTTAATATTATTGTTGATCTATGGATAGCAGGAAATAAGAGAGGATTCAAATCAGTTTGGCTGGATTCAATAAAAAAAAAGCTTTTGCTGCTGAATGAAATCTAAACGAGATGGAAATGTGCTAAAGGCTTTAGGAATATTACTGGAACAGCATGTCCATTTATTAGAGGGAGAAATAATCAGACTCCTAATCAGATTAAGCGTGAACATCCTCAATAAAGCATTACATAATGGAGAAGTGGAGTAAAAGTGTGTAGGCCCACATAACAAGTCAAATGGTGACTTCTGTAGGAAAACAGCTTTTGGTTATTCATCCAGTATCTGTTGTTGACAGACTGACGTGTTTAAATTCTTGATTGCAGGACCAATTTTATTTAGTTTACTGTTCATTTTTTCAAACAAACATCCAACACATTGCGCAGACAACCATCCAACCCATTGCTCAGACAAACATCCAACACATGTTTAACCATTTAACACCTTGTAGCCAAAGCACATCAGGGCACAGTGAAGGTCTCTGATGATCAACGTAAGTGCTGGAACCAATCCAAGACCTTGTTATTCTCCACGAGTAGCAATTATCCAATCACGACCACTGCTACCATTGATGTGGATTAGACAAAGGCGTGTGATTGGATAATTAATGGCACCATGAGAAAAAGTGTGGATGGTGACACAAAGAGCAGTGACTGGGGTGGGTTAGGGTGAGGAGCCAGAGTTCTAAAGAAGAGCAGACAATGAGAATCTCCACAACGCACAGGAAGACAGGAAGCAGATGGAGAAAATAATTTATGTCAATATTCCATGGAGTAAGAACCTTTAGGCGGGGATCACATTAGCCAGTGGCAAGCGGCTGGTTTCCTATTGTTCTCTATGGTTCGGCAGCGGAATGGTGGCAACGCTGGTGTAATGCTAGCCTTGAGCAAGCTGAGCGTTGAGCAAGCTGAGCGTTGAGCAAGCTGAGCGTTGAACTTGGTTCAACTTTCAAAGTGCAACGCGAGCGTATTCAATTGTCAGTTAAGGCAAATTGTTTGTGTTACCGTAGGAATGAGATGGAACTTATGGTTTGAGTGTTGCGTTACGCTGGCTAATGTGATCCCCGCCTTAAAGGTCATTGTAAAGTAGCAGTTAATTGGCCTTTACGTTACTATAATATTGCTTTGACATACTATATGCATGCATGTGTGTTTATGAGATGTGTGCTGGGACTGGGTGTGATTCAGTGTGTGTGTGTGTGTGTGTGTGTGTGTGTGTGTCTGTCTGTCTGTGTGTGTGTGTGTGTGTCTCTCTCTCTCTCTCTCTCTCTGTGTGTGTCTCTGTGTGTGTGTCTCTCTGTGTGTGTGTGTGTGTCTCTCTCTCTCTGTGTGTGTGTCTCTCTCTTTCTTTCTGTGTGTGTGTGTGTGTGTGTGTGTGTGTGTGTGTGAGAGAGAGAGAGTGTGTGTGCATGCATGTGTGTGTGTGTGTGTGTGTGTCTCACCATGTGTAGAGACTGTGTGTTGTCTCTCACCATGTGTGGCAGCTGGATGTTGGCGAGGCTGTTGATGAGCGATTGGCTGAGGTTGGCCAGCTCATGGAGCAGAGAGTCGTTCTGCTGCTCGATGGCCTTGTTCTCCTCCTCGATGGACTTCAGGTTGGTCTCCATGGTGGTGATCTGTGGGGGAGACAGCTAGGTTAAGTCTGTGAGGAGGCTCTCACTGAACCACTGCTTCTGACCTCTGACCTCTCCTCAAGCAGTCAGGCGACTGCAGCTCCCCACTGTGGATCCACATCATCATGTAGGAGGACCAGAATACAGTGAACCTCTACCATTCAGGAAACTTTGAGGTACCGTAAACTGAACCAGTAGTATAAGTTATATGAGTGACCCACTCCCCCCCACACACACAGACAGATTGACAGCCCGACCTGATTACTGGTAATACCCTTTGCCCCCTAGAGAGGGTGACGGTAATGAACGCTAACAACAGTGTGGGTCAATAACTACTGCATACTGCATGACAGAAAAAAAAAAACTCCAATTAAATATTCTCATATCAATGCATGACATGATGTAGTGAATTGATTTCTTGGCATATGCTATTAGTATAGGTTTACTCGATACCTCTTTTATAAGTTCAGCCTAGTTGCTTTGAAACGGAAATGTCAAGAAGTGTTACCTGTGTCCTCAGTTTAATCATGTCTGACTCCACTTGATGATTGGACTCGTTCAGATCTTTGATTTCTTCATCCAGCTGCTTGATCTCTTCATCATTCTCTATTCCTGAGAAGAATTAAATAATTATACACCTTGAGTCTACTTGTTTACTAAAGTTTTGGTCTTTAACATACTCTTGAAAATAGATCTTAACTACATAAAGAGTTGGCACTTCATTTGGCTTTTGGCAGTTCATTTGACATTTGCCGTTCTCCTCTTTGTTCACTGGTAATTCTTTACTAATTCTTTGACTCAGACTGATTGTAAATGTCCTGTAAATGCTGTAGCTTCATGGGGCCTGTCATGAAGCTAAGGTACAGTACTGTAGATGCGGTAACATTAGAGGATAAGATGCAGTAACGTTATAGAATAAAATGCAGTAACGTTACAGGATTAGATGTAGTAATGTTACAGGATAAGATGCAGTAACGTTACGGGATTAGATGCAGTAACGTTACGGGATTAGATGCAGTAACGTTACGGGATAAGATGCAGTAACGTTACGGGATATGATGCAGTAACGTTACGAGATAAGATGCAGTAACGTTACAAGATAAAATGCAGTAACGTTACGAGATAAGACGCAGTAACGTTACAAGATAAGATGCAGTAACGTTACAGGATTATTTGCAGTACTGTTACCTTTACTGGGCCTCTGTTTGAGCGTCAGCATCTCCACCCCAGTCATGCGAGCCTTCTTCATTGCTGATGAGGCACGTGGACAGCCTGACAGACTGAGGAGAGATGCATAAATTCAATTAATTAATAACATTATTTACCTAAGATATTTTGCCAGTACATTAAAACACATGTACACACACACACACACACACACACACACATACAAATACAAGCACACACCTCCGGTGTGTCAGGAAGCTCCCACTGACATGCCCAGAGCCGTCGCAGCCTGGAGTGGGGCAGGACATGCCGTCTGTCTTTCCAGACTTCCAGGCAAACTGGGCACCGTTCACCAGCCCGTCCTTCTGCCGCTTGGCCGCCAGGGGGCACCCCGAGGCACTGCGGTGCGAGGCGTACTTCCCAGTCACATGACCTTGCCCATCACACCCAGGGACTGGACACCTGAAAGGACATGAGGACGGGTGATGAATTCAGTCTGTAACGTTGCAGCTTCAGCATGTGAACGTGGAGTATTCACATAAGAGAAAAGATATGGAATTGTTCACACAGAGTTCGGTAACACCAAGGTCATGAGTTGTCAAAATGACCTTGACTAAAGAGTCCCTCAAAACAAACCCCAGGAACTGTAGTGTGTCTCCTCCTATGGCTCCAAGTGCCTATGGGGACCTGGTTTCCCCCGTTCATCTCTCTCCCACACACTTCGTCACTCTCACCTGTCGTATTTGTATAATGGCTAAACGCCCCCACAAAATATACATAAAAACATGACAAACCCCAGACTTCTTTCAGTATCAACAGCAGAGTCCTCTGCCCTTCACCAAAGTTAGCCTGTGAGTAACACTTGCTTTGAGGGGGGAGTCACTACTTGTTCTCGAAGGTGTCTGGACTGACTTTGTGCAGGCGAGGAGTTCAGCCCTAACAGCAGGCATCCGCGGGCCTTGCTCCTGCTCCAGCTGGGTGAGAAATGACCAACTGAGATTGATGATGCCAATGGCAGCGGGAGGGTCTGCTTTGGGGGAGGGAGGGCGCGGCCAGCGGTACAGGTAGATGATGGTGGACAAGCAGGGCAGACGGACGCCCTGCCGTGAGGGCCAAATGGATGCCCACATCAGTCAAAGCTTAAAGGATTCAGCCAGGGGAAGACAAGACAGACTAGGGGTTTCACTCGGATTTGGAGACAGACAACAGTGCTTCGCGGGAAGTGGAAAGGTGAACATAAAACAGAGGTCACCTCAAGAGCGGAAATAACCCGTGTTCATAATAAAGAGCGGAAATAACCCATGTTCATAATAAAGAGCGGATATAACCCGTGTTCATAATAAAGAGCGGAAATAACCCGTGTTCATAATTCATTCATCTATATACATTTTGGTTTCTTGTAGAACTAAAGTGCTCTGTATGAAGAATTAATTTTAAGTTTTAAACATACCATGTTTTGATATTAATAATCCATGCTTCATCATGTCTCTCAAAAAAGGGAAGTATGACAGAGATTGCATGCCCTCACCTGATTGGCTCCTGGTCGTCCTTGTCTTCCTTGCTGTGCAAAATCTTGATACCACTTTTCTTTGCTCTAGGGCAGCCCGACAGACTGCAACAGAACACAAACGCATGCACGCGCACACACACACACACACACACACACACACACACGCACACACACACACACACACAGACACACACACATCTTTAAGGTAAACTTTAGCTGCAGAGGCCATCACCTGGGTTAACCCAGACTACCTGTAGCCACCTGTGCTCTGAAAGGCACAGGTGTTGTGGAACGGCACAGATGAATGAGAGTCCTTACCTCCTGTGAGAGGCATAGTTTCCTGTGATGTGGCCTGAGCCATCACAGCCTGGAGTAGGGCACCTGAGGACGAGGACAAGTGACCGGTGAAACAGATTTCTGATGTGCCATTACACAGTAGGCTCAAGACACACGCACATACACACACACACACCCACACACACACACACACAGAGACTTACTTCAGATCTTGTGAGTTGGATGCAGACATCACGCCCCGGATGCCTTTGTCTGCCAGCTGGCAGCTGGAGAGGCTGCATGAACACACCAGACAGGCAGAGTTTGACCAAGGAGGCAGACAAGAGCTCACACAACTACGAGTAATATTCTCTCTTTAGGGGCCATGAGAACCCCTGACGCCCTCAGCACAGATCAGTCCAGAGGATCCCAGAGGATAATACATGAAAGTTTTTAATACTGTATACTGTATCATGCTAAGCATGATTTTTTTTTTAAACTGTTACATTTTTAACTATTGTAATGTTTGTATTCTGTTAGTTGCTTTGGACAATAGCTAAATACATGAACCATAACCATGAGTGTTAAAAAAAACAGGCATTCTCTAAGTGAGATGGTAACTAACAATGGGCAGTTAGCAGTGGATGTCTGATGCAAAAGGTGTCTGTTAGAGGGTGTGGAGGAGTCTTCGTACGTGATAATCTCTTTCTTGGCCTCCTTGCAGGGGTTGTATTTGTGTTTCGGACTGGGCATGGTCACCTCTCCAGGATATTGGGGCTCATCCAGGAGGTCTTGGAAAGGGTCAATGTCATCGGGCTATGGAGAGAGGTGGACAGGGCAGAGCAGGGAAGAGAAGAGCAAAAGATGTGGAAAAGACAGTAGACACGGAGATGTTTCTAAAAACAATCTCCTGAATGTTTCTAAAATGCAACTTTATGCTGCAGATAGCTGATTTAAGATAAATATGTGATGCAATTATTCATCCAATAGGTGTCTCTCTAGTCCTTTCTGTGGAGTTCCCTGGTGTCATTTCCATACCTCTACCTAACATCAGGCTCACTACACAGGATCTTGCGTGATGGTCTTACATGTCATAGGTCAATGTCTTCAAAGTACTCTTGACAAAGCACTCGTCACACATTAACACAGGACACCTGTCACTAGTTCAATTGGTCATAAGACTCTTTTAGAACCTCTCTGGTTCTAAGAACATCAAGGTCATGGACTTTTCCACATTTCCACTGCTAACTGCAGGACCAGAGAAGATGACCAAGGCCAGTGTTGTAAAGTGACACTCAAACCGTGGGAACTCACTGACTGATTTACTCATAGAAATCCATGCTCTATTGTATGTCACTTTAAATTAAAGCTTTTGCTCAATACATATATTATAAATAATATATTACATATGGTATAAATGTAATACATATTCTATATAATATTATCATGTAAATTATGTCTCTTTTAAACCTTGATAATTTCTACACAGGAAGACAGATGTACAGAATGACCGCTAAGGAGAAAGAGACATCTAGACACAAAGATGCCCTAAAAAAGAGAGATTCATTCATAAACAAAAACAGCCATTCATACACAAACACAAACAGACAAGCAGGCACAGAGACAGGGCAAAATTACACTGACTGACAGCA
>NC_063196.1:30744135-30789135 GCF_017589495.1 Alosa alosa | reverse complement strand
GCGTCGTAGCCCTGTGTGTAGTCGAAGCTGGTCTTGGAGTACTTCTCCAGCTCCTTGGCCAGGTTGGAGCGGGGCGTGCTAGTGGAGACGTTAGTTTTGTAACCGTACTGAGGGATCTCCAGCTGTTTCACAAAGCACATAGGCCTGGAAGATAACCATTGAGATGGGGAGCTGGGTTTGGGGCTCGCCGACTCACACGCCCAAGCACCCATGCACACACACACACACACACACACACACACACACACACACACACACGCACACACACAGCAGGGGCGGAGTAAAGGTTTTGTCTTGGGGGGGGAGGGGGGGGGGGGCAGAGAAATGGGGCCCCCTTACTATTATTATAGATATACTTACTTACACATGTATTGAATGCTGATATTTGATTGGCTGTCAGCGGCCAATTTGAATGGCCAATTGGCATAAGTGTAGCAAATTTTAAATTTTAAAATACTGACATGTGGCTCTTATAGCGCCCCCCTATGGACAACATTTCACACAATTTGGTGTGTGCCCAAAGAATGTTGTAGTGATTGTGTAAGTGTGGTTAACATTAGACATTTACAGCAGAACACTAGCAATGGAATCATTACGAAACAAAATTTGATTAAAGCTTCAGACTCAAAATAGGTGAATTTTGACGGAGGGGTCTGTAGATGATGAGTACCAAATTTAGTAAGAATCCGATGAAAGACCTCAGACTACTTCAGTTTACTTGCAGTTTAGTTTGTTTGAAAATTGCAACAATATTTTCCAAATGGGTGTGGCTGGGTATATTGGATAAGGGAGCTTTCACAGAATCAGAAGACCCAAAACATGGTTCTTGTTGTGCTGCTTGGACCCCTACTAAAAACACAATCAGCAGGGGATACGCTAGAAGGTGGGGTTGCTCATACCTCCGGCCCCCCTTTCTCATGCTCAGCCAGGCTCCGCCTCCAGCACACACACACACACACACACACACACACACACACACACACACACACACACACACACACACACACACATACATCTGTGTGTATTCCTGTGCATACAGGATCACAGTATCACAGACACAGATATGCAATTTCAGGAACACACACTATCTCTCTCATTCACACACAAACCCACACACACACCCACGTGTAAAGAAAGTTGACTATATAAAATGGGCTCTAATGTGTATATTGGGCGGTGGAATTCATCTCAACTGCTCTGGCGTTAAACGCAGGGCCATTCTCCCTGACCAGCATAAGAATGAAGGGTGACTTTACCTCTGAAAACATTCTGATCACTAACACTGCACTGCTGACCTGGCTAGCCATAAAGCAATCTGGGCGTAAGGGGTCTGCAGGGAGGGGTGGGGGTAGGGGGTACGAGGGGTAATGAGTGCTCAGCGTACCTGAGCACGCGGTCAGAAGCCTGGCTGCTCTTGGACCCGTCGCTGCCCTGGTGCTTCTCCTGGACCTTGGCCATTTTCTCCGCAGCGGCGATGGGGCACCCCGAGAGACTGCAACAACACAGGCACAGCAGCGGAACGTGAGTTCATGTATTGTGCACACGTTTACTATTTACACAAACATCATTTTTGCTCAATCAACACACTTTTTACACCCCCCTTTACATTGTTAATGTTTTTAATCTTACAAAAGCTCTGGGCAAGTCTCCATAATGTTCAAAATTGAGAATCTCTAAAGTGACTGTGGTCCTTTTAAACCGAGTTCTTGAGCAGTTTTCAGACAGGAGGGATGCTCTTGCTAAGCAATTGGATGGTGAAATAAAAAAAGGAATACTGAAATGAACAGAAAGAAAAATGGATTTCTGAAATTAACAGAACGACAAATGGATTTCTGCAATTAACAAAAAAGAAACATTGATCACTGAAGTTGTACATTTGCCAGGGATTTGAAGGAAAATCTTCAGTGAAAACATAAGTGGACTCTAGTTACCTCTGAGAAATGTTTGTCAATCATTCATGTGTTTCTACTTTTGGGAGGCCAATGGAGGAAATCAGCATTTCGAGTGTCTCCTGGGACAGTTCAGTCTGGCGGCCTGAAAAGACCCATCAGATGCACCAAGGACAATACTGTGTGCATGTGTGTTTGTATTGTGTGTGTGTGTGTGTGTGTGTGTGTGTGTGTGTGTGTGTGTGTGTGTGTGTGTGTGCGTCTGTGTGTGTGTATCTACAGTATGTATGTATGTATTGTATGCAGTTAAAGTGGAATTTGGCAGGAGTGGGAACCCAAAAATCTTCAGTCATTCAATTATTTGAATTACAGTAAAGGACATATTAGACAGATCCTCTGCATGAGATCGATTTGCAGCCATTACCATGGGCAGAACAAAATCACTCGTTAAGCTGTACACAATAACCATTGTGAAATATCGCAGTAGTAACTATATTTAACGCTATAGGAAGTCACTATAATAAGCAAATCATTTAGGCTACTCACACTCTTTCAGAGGGCCACCTATATATATGTTCAGGAGGTGTGTGACTGTGTGTGTGTGTGTTTCATGCCTCTTTGTGAGTGCTGCAAATGTGTAAGTGAGTTTCTCCATATATTTAATGCATTTACTCTGCGTCTAATGTGTCACCATGGCGATGCCTACAGAGGGTCATAAGGTTGTTGCGCTCTCTCATCCCCATGGTTGCTGTTTCTATGGCACTCATGGCTGCATCGCTCCCTATATGAGCACATCAGCTCCAAGCCAGTGTGTGTGTTTGTGTGTGTGTGTGTGTGTGTGTGTGTGTGTGTGTGTGTGTGTGTGTGTGTGGCTGATGTGGGTGGTGGATGCTTGTTAGATGGAGCTACTTTCTTCACAGAGAAGTTGGAGCAGATTCTGAGTGATGTTAAAGTCAGACGAATATAGTGTGGTTTGAAAAGTGCTAATGTGCAAGTGTGAATAAGCCTGTTTGTTTATCCCACGGGAGCTGTTCTACATAACATGGCCTCTAGCTACAGCTATATGTCTCTGCATCCCAGTAACATTAAGGTAACACAGACAGATGCTCTCCGTGGCCCCTCTCTCACACAGACAAACACACTCTCTCTCTCTCTCACACACACACACACACACACACACACACACACACACACACACACACACACACACACACACACACACAAACATATACCTTGCACAGACATACATAGGCTACAGCTACAAGGTATGGAGACCAGTAGAAACCAAGCAGTTCCGTAAACAGTAAACGATCGAATCTCTTCCCGATGGACTTCGGCAGAACTATTTTCCTCTTTGAGTGACAGCTCATGTGTTTCGTGTAGCATGTAAAAGGGACTATAAGTGGAAGCTGCCATATGTTACACAAACAGAAGAACAGCAACAAAAGAAGACCAACTTCGGTCCCCTGGCAGAAGAAACCAGAAAGTGGCTACGACACACAGACATGTCAATCAACATGGCATTTGATACCAGCAAACATCCCAAGCACAGTGCTGCAGGCCTGATGTGTTAACACCCACAGCTATGCCTTGTGGAAGTGACACGCTCACACTGTGACAAGCGTTGATGGAGAAAATGACAGAAAGGAAAAAAGAAAGATGAGTTTCTAGATGCTCATAACTTCTTCATTTCCTTTTAGATGTAACTTTTTATTCTAGAAGAATCCCCATCTTTCTCATGAAAGTGTCACACCTGCCTCAGTGATTCTGTGAATCTTAGAATTACGTCGGGTCAGCAGTGGCTATCACTCACCTGCGGTGCGAGTTCCTGTTGCTATTAACGTGCCCCCGCCCCGAGCAGCCAGGCGTGGGACACTTTAGAACGTTCTCGTGCATAGCGAGAACTTAGCACCGGGAAGAGCAGAAGGAAGAGGCAAGAGACAGCAGAAAGGGTTAGAGGTGAGAGGTCAAAGGGCATCTAGGATTATTAGCATGTTTCAGACGTGTTATATGTAATAGTGTATTGTTCAAGAAGCTAAGCATGCTGTCACAGATTTTAAGGCAGGGGGTCTGTAGTTTAACCCCTTTTAAAGAACCCTAAAAAGTTTCCACCTAAACCAATGGAGGGTGTTAGCAAACTGGAGTGGTGCTTCATATGTGACAGGCTCCTTGAAAGTTTTCTATCCAAAAAAAAGAGAGGGACTTTTTTTCAATCAGTGCGCTCCTGGTGGAATCTTTCAGGGTTCTTCTATGGGGATTGGTAGAGTGTGTGTTCTTTTATTAGTTTGTTCAGATGAATGAGCATGCTTTGGCAGCATTCCATGCATTGCACATACAGTAGAGGCACAATATTGAGAGTGAGACAACGAGAGAGTGAGACAACGAGAGAGTGAGACAGGACTCTTGTCCACATGCTGCGGGAGGGACAGTCAATTCAGTAAGACCAGCCACACATGCAGGGTACAGAGTAACAATTCATTTCAATTAAGCCCTGAGGTGTCTTTGCGTATGTCAAGGTTTATATCACAAACCACATCACAGAATTCACAGGCTGATGAAATATTCTGCAGGTTTTTCATTCTGTAATCATTTACTTCTACTGGGATTGCTATATTGATCCCAAAAATATGGCAAGTCGTGCTGTATGGTCCAATGTCCTAAGCCCTACTTTTTACCATATATTTGCCATGATACCTAGTGTGAGTAATTCTCCAAGACAAAAGCCCAGCTTTACTGACAGTAATGACACACACACACACACACACACACACACACACAGTAATGACACACACACACACACACACACACATGCACAAATGTAAACATACACATGTACAGTGTGTGTGTGTGTGTGTGTGTGTGTGTGTGTGTGTGTGTGTATGGCTGTGCATATGTATGTGTGTGTGTTTATGTGTGACTGTGTGTGTGTGTTTTGCGTGTGCGTGTGTGTGTGTGTGTGTGTGTGTGTGGAGTGAGAGTATGTATGTGCGTGTGTGTGTGTGTGTTTGTGCGTGTGTGTGTGTGTGTGTGTGTGTGTGGGGGTGTGTATGTGTGTGTGTGTGGGTGTGTATGGCTGTGCATATGTATGTGTGTGTGTTTATGTGTGACTGTGTGTGTGTGTGTTTGCGTGTGTGTGTGGGTGTGTGTGTGTGTGTGTGAGTGAGAGTATGTATGTGCGTGTGAGTGAGAGTATGTATGTGCGTGTGTGTGTGTGTGTGTGTGCGTGTGTGTGTATGTGTGTGTGTGTGTGGGTGTGTATGGCTGTGCATATGTATGTGTGTGTGTTTATGTGTGACTGTGTGTGTGTGTGTTTGTGTGTGTGTGTGTGTGAGTGATGGCATGCGTGCCACATGCTGCCAGGCGGTACTGCTTACTCTCTGGTGGCACACGGTCCTTGTGTGGGCACCCGGACAGGCTGCGGTGATGTGGGTACAGCCCGGTCACGTGACCTGTTCCGTCACACCCTGGAGTCGGACACTTGCTCTCCTTCTTCTCCCCTCTGGAGGAATCTGTCAATGACAACAACAAACAACAACAAACATGCACATTAACAAACCAGCCAACATCTATCAAAAGGGCAAAGGGAACTCATAAAAACTAACCAGAGATGTGAAAGTCCGGCTTCAGAAAGTAGAAATCCTGCCACATATTTGTTCCAACCATTCATTAAATCAGCTGATTCTAATCAGCACAACTCTTAAGCCAGGTAGATCAGCTAGTTAGTGAAATCACCTGTGCTTAGTGCATGGCAGTAGCCTGGCGAGCCAGACCCACATTAAAATGTAGGGTCTGGGCACTTACCGTTCGCAGTGCTCAGTCTGAGGGGCGGGATAATCAGTTGTCTTTCAAATTCCCTCTACTGCCGCACGCATGGGGCCTTAATGGGATATTTGTTTTCAAGTAGCAGGGAATTCAAGCCAAACCGTTGCACCTCTGCCATCAATCATTATGTAAGCCCACCAAACGACTCTATACACGATTTCAATGTCCTGATTAAGTTTCGATTTCTGGAGCTCACAAGCCAACGGAGAGTTGCTAGACTAGCCCTGGCAGCATGATGATTCGTTAAGCCTGATTTCCCTATGTGCTATATAAAATGGTGTTTTACAAACACTGGGCCTTATTTTATTTGTATAACTAGGAGCACTCGGCAGAATTAAGTATGAATAAAGTCTTAACCCCTTATGGAAAAAAACTGTTATAGACAACTTCCTCCTAAACTCCAGGAAAATAATGACGCCAAAGAGGCCTTCCTATATACAGTATACAGCTTTGGAAAAAATGAAGAGACCACTGCACATTTTTCTGATGTCATCCTACGGTTGCTGAGTGACATTCTAATGAGTTGACGGTCATATTCAAACGATGCGATGAACGATTTTCTATGTGACATCTGTTCAGGATACACCATATTGGTGGGTTAGGTTGAACATGACATGTGGCCTGTGTGTGTGTGTGTGTGTGTGTGTGTGTGTGTGTGTGTGTGTGAGAGGGTGGGGTCGGGGATGGGGTTGAAGTGGGCACACAGGATGGGAGAAATCGGCTCAACTGTCAGATCCCGGCACTGCAGAAATGCAATTTCATGTTTCATTAAAAATGTTCCCCTCCAGGGAAATAACACAGAGAGCCGAGACGCCGAGAAAGCGGCTTATCGGTATTCCCGCCAGGGGTCTGCGCGGAAGGAGCTGGGGTCTGGGGCCCTGGGGGTAGCAGGAGCAGTGGCGGCGGCGGAGGTGGTGGTGGTGGTGGATGTCTCAGCCATCACTCCTCCCCACTCCCCCCACCCCCCTCTCATCCTGGAGGGCTCTCCGGGGAGAGGCCAGGAGCCTCTAAGGACCGTCCTGTAAGACGCCACTTCTGACTCTTAGTTGAGTCTAGTTTGTTCTTAAACATCAAGATACCTGGCTGCCACGGACTGTAAGTAGGGACTGAAGTAGCAGCTGGAGCTCTAGACAAAGATGGAGGAGGAGGAGGAGGAGGAAGTGGAGGTGTGTCTCAGGATGATGAAGAGCACGTCAGAGCTATTGCCCCAGTCCTGGTCCACCGAGATGCCCTTCCTTTTTTGGAAGGGCATCTGGCATCTCGGTGGACCAGGACTGGGGCAATAGCCTTTCTTAGCACACATACCTAAGAGAATGAGCTTCCACGTATAGTACATCAGTCTGACATGAAACCACTGGAGGACAGTTCTTGGTTCCCTTCCTCAAATGAGCTGCTATTCACTATGGCTGCATATCTGCTCAGAGTCCAAAAGATCCAGACATGCATGTGAGGATGTATTCTGCAGCTCTACGTATGACGATCCCAAGATGAAGTATGATACCAATGAGCCCATGTAGCGTGTGTGTTCTGTCTTGCCCACTGAAACCTCATCATGGGGACATTAATGAGCTATGGCTTCTGAAGTTCAGGAGAACATGTTTTGGAAGTGCAGAACTGGAGCTTCTGGAGCTACTCATGCTTTCCCGGTATCAAATATTAATGGTTACAGATCATTACCATGTTTTCACGCTTTCTGTCCGAGCAGCCAGAGAGACATTTCTAACTGTGGTCCTATGCAGAGAACTATGCTATGGTATAAGAAAAATGTCATTTAATCATATAATACAATGCCTTCCATTGTAAAAGTTAACAACAACATTTTATATTCATCATCACTTTATTTAACCATTGGGATCTCTAATGAATAATTCAATCTGTTGCATAGGTTTAACAGGGAGAATGGGTAGGAGGGATGATGTGGGGGTGGAACTCTCCCTGCTGTTCAGCATACTGAAGGCAGCTACAGAGACACCACCTGTCTGGTGATTAAATCGAGCAGATAGGACCGAGCCCAGCCAGATGAGAACCGTAGCAGATAGAACAGAGCCCAGCCAGTGGAGAACCGTAGCAGATAGAACAGAGCCCAGCCAGTGGAGAACCGTAGCAGATAGAACAGAGCCCAGCCAGTGGAGGGGCAAGCCATTGCAGATAG
This sequence comes from Alosa alosa, assembly GCF_017589495.1. Taxonomy (NCBI): domain Eukaryota; kingdom Metazoa; phylum Chordata; class Actinopteri; order Clupeiformes; family Clupeidae; genus Alosa; species Alosa alosa. Next base: position 30,781,272 of record NC_063196.1, on the reverse strand, counting down.
GGGAGCCCAGCCAGTGGAGAACCGTAGCAGATAGAACAGAACCCAGGCAGTGGAGAACCATAGCAGATAGGACAGAGCCCAGCCAGATGAGAACTGGCTGGGTTATCATCAGGACTGCTGGAAGTCACGGAACATCAGCAGGAGGTTCGGAACCTTACAAGAACTACTTCCTCTATGCCTTTGCCCTTTTATGGTGTGCTTTCCCTACATATCATCAACCAATGGAATAACAGATTAACCTAATAACATCGAAACATTTTTCAACAAAAGGATTCATATCCTTATTTTTGTACTTTGTCAAGTATATAATATTTTTGTAATGTGGATTTGAAGATCTTGGCAATATACTGAACATGAGTTTTGTGGTTAAGTTATTCAGACTTCATGCTGAAACTCTGAAGTAACTATCTGTTACTGTAGATCCAGTGTGTACACCATTAAGTTCCTTGGTCCCTGTTCACATCTGATACCGGTCCTCAGTGCAGTGCAGTGCAGTTTGGGTGATGTAGGCACCAGTCCTCAGTGCAGTGCAGTGCAGTATGGGTGATGTACAGTAGGCACCATATGAGTGTGATTGACGCTGCAGGTTGCCGAGGATCCTGTTGGTTAAGTGTACCTGAGGCTGATGTACTGTGAGGGCTACCAGCTGCTCAGTGAGATGCCACAGAATAGCTGCATGAAGTGCGTGTGTGTGTGTGTGTGTGTGTGTGTGTGTGTGTGTGTGTGTGTGTGTGTGTGTGTGTGTGTGCATCTGTGTGTATGTGTGTGTGAGAGTGAACATCTGTGTGTGTGTGTGTGTGTGTGTGTGTGTGTGTGTGTGTGTGTGTGTGTGTGTGTTCATGAGTGTGAGTGAGCATCTGTGTGTGTGTGTGTGTGTGTTTGTGAGAGAGAGAGTGAGCATCTGTGTGTGTGTGTGTGTGTGTGTGTGTGTGTGAGAGAGAGAGAGCATCTGTGTGTGTGTGTGTGTGTGTGTGTGTGTGTGTGTGTGTGTGTGTGTGAGAGAGAGAGAGAGAGAGAGAGAGAGCTTGTATGTGTGTAGAGAGGTCTGAGAGGGAGAGTAAATAGGCCATGGAACAGCATCCAGCAGATGAGATCTGCAGCACTAACGGCCCGTGCAAATGGCCATTACTCATGGCTGACAGGCCAGACCTCTCTCCTCTCTCTCCCCTCCTCTCTTCTCTCTCCTTTCCTCTCCTCCTCTCCTCTCCACTCCTCTCCTCTCTCTCCTGTCCTCTCTCTCCTCTCCTCTCCTCTCTCTTCTCTCTCCTGTCCTCTCTCTCCTCTCCTCTCTTCTCTCTCCTTTCCTCTCTTCTCCTCTCCTCTCTCTCCTCTCTTCTTCTGTCTTCTCCTCTCTATCCTCTTCTCTCCTCTCTCTCCTGTCCTCTCTCCTCCTTTCCTCTCTTCTCCGCTCCTTTCCTCTCCTCTCTCTATCCTCTTTTCTCTCTCCTCTCCTCTCTTCTTCTATCCTCTCCTCTCCTCTCTCCTCTTCTCTCTCCTCTCCTCTCCTCTCTTCTCCTCTCCTCTCTCCTCTTCTCTCTCCTCTCCTCTCTTCTCCTCTCTCTCCTTTCCTATCTTCTCCTTTCCTTTCCTCTCCTCTCTCTATCCTCTCTTCTCTCTCCTCTCCTGTCTTCTCCTCTCTCCTCTCCTCTCCTCTCTTCTCTCTCCTCTCCTCTCCTCTCTCTATCCTCTCTTCTCTATCCTCTCCTCTCATGTCTTCTCCTCTCTATCCTCTCCTCTCCTCTCTTCTCTCTCCTTTCCTCTCTTCTCCTCTCTCTCTTCTCTCTCCTTTCCTCTCTTCTTCTCTCTTCTCCTCTCTATCCTCTCCTCTCCTGCTACACCCACAGCCACAGCCCTCTGCAACCAGGAGGGGCGTCTGCCCCTGTGTCTGCCTCTTGTGTTGCCCTTGTTATGGTTGCGGCGTTGCTGCTGTACTCTCCCCTGTTGGCTGCCTGTAGCCTTGGTGCTCGTAGAGGCTAGTCTCTCTGTAGCGCTAAATTCAGACCGCCACCGTGGCGTGTGTGTTCCCTCTCTGTTCCATCACCGCTGCGTCGCGGTTTCATGTGAGCAATCGTACCAGAAACGTCTGTGATGCGCCGCTGCTGCTGCCAGCCTTACTATTCAAATATCTTTCCACTGTCACTTTTAGCTGAGAACGCTTCCAACACGCTTGCCTCTTGTGTGAAAAGTAGGCGTCATTCCTATTTCCAGCTGGCCCGTGGTTTACGGTGCGGCTGGAGGCGCACCTGAGACGTGCATGTCACGCAGGCAGTGCCGAAACGAAAGCGGAGAGTTAACGCAGCTGCCATGCACTCGCAACGCATCACGTGTGAATCGGGTGTTAGTCTGTGTGTCTGACTGCCAGTCTGTATATCTATCTATCTGTCTGGCAGGTACGTATGTAAGTTGGTCTCTTTGTCTATCTCCCTTGGATGTGTTCTGTGTGCCTATCTTTATATCTACCATGTCTGTCTGATGTCTGTGTGTCCCCATCTGTGTAGTAGTTTCTGTTGTGCTGCTGGTCAGTCAGACACCCTGTTTGTCTGTGCTGGGGAAGAGCTTGCCTTTAGAGACAATAGAATGTGTGTTTGTCCATCTGTGTACTCATACGTAATCCAGGCGCCAACCAACCAAAGTGTTTTGCTTTTTATGAATTATACACTAATCAATGCTATTTAATTAACATCTCATGAACATCAACGCAAATATAAATGAATTGGTTCAAATATAATCATGGCTGGAGCAACCATCCATTTATACAGGTGATAATTACTTATTTATTATTGCAGAAGCACTTTGTTTGTTCATGTTTACTGATTACATTAAGTACTATAGGTCATTATAGACTAGTAGAAAATTGCATATCACTGCTGGGAGGCTTTCTTCAATTCATGAGAAACACAGAATGTCAATATGGTAGGCTCAACAAAAATGTAATGACATACAAAACTGCATTGACAGAAGCTAATGAATTTCTGAAATCTCTCCCCAGGGTGCAAACTGCAGTCAAGGACAGTTATTAGAATGGCTCAAGGAAGGTACAGTAGCGTTGCTATGGAGCTGAGGGTCCACAGTGCTTTGTTGCAGTGTTGCATTATAGATAGATAGATAGATAGATAGATGGGGTCTATCCTTCTGCATTAGCGTATATGGTACTGTATTTGGGAGAACACTGCACAAACATCATGGCAGGGACTTTCACATGCTACCTGTGGTGTACTGTATGCAGATGATATGATAAATGATGGTCTAGAGACTGCTGTGCTATAATAATAATAATAATTATTATTATTATTATTATTATAATATTACCTTTGCTGTAGTAGGCCCTCTTGGCCCCCTCATGGTGCATGCGTGCCCTCCTCTCCTCTGCTCCGCTGCTCTGTCGGGGGCTGTGCTCACCGTGCCCGCGGTGGTGGTGATGGTGGTGGTGGTGGTGGTGGTGGTGGTCCTTGCGTCCCAGCGGTCCCTGCTCCGAGGCGGAGCGGTCCCGCATCACCTTTGCGCGCTCCGACTCCAGCGCGATGGCCTTCTCCAGCAGCGTCAGGTTGCCCTTGGTGATGTCGTAGGCCTCGTCCGAGCGCTCGGATGTCACCGAGGTGGTGTCCTCGTCGGGCGGCGGCTGCGGCACCACCGCCCCGTAGCCCCCCCCTCCTCCTCCGCCGCCACCGCTGCCGTGGGACACTGGACTCAGCTGCTCCTCCAGCTTCAGCAGGTTGACCATGTCCGAGTAGCTACGCTCCAGGGGTTGGTGCTGCTGCTGGTGGTGGTGCTGCTGCTGCTGCTGCTGCTGCTGGTGGTGCTGAGGCTGCTCTGCCAGCATGCCTGCCCCGTACAGGTGCATTTGTGGCGGGAGGCCGTGGCTGTCTGGGCCCCCGGGCTGCAGGTGCTGGAGGTGGTGGTGGTGCTGATGCTGCTGCTGCTGCTGATGTTGATGCTGTTGATGCTGATGATGATGATGTTGCTGCTGGTGCTGATGCTGGGGGAGAGACGCGTGGTCAGGCGTGGGCAGCTGCGACTCGCTCAGCTTGCACGCCAGGTCGTAGCACTGGTTGCGCAAGCACTCCAGGCTACTCAGGCACTCCTCTTCCTGAGTCTCCTCCCCTGCAGGCCCACCACCACCTCCCACCACCACCAGCGCCACCCCCACCCCCGTCGCCTGCGGTGGCCGCATGTGGGTAGCCTTCCTCGGGCAGCACGGCGCCGTGGCCCTGGGCCAGCAGCTTGAGGGAGTCCACCGTCTCCCGTACCACGTCGCTGTCCAGGTCGACGCTGAGGGCGCCGTTTTTACGGCCCCCAACCCCCGCCTCGTCATCATCGTCATCGTCGTCATCATCGTCGTGGTCTTCGTCGTCCTCCTCGGCGCTGTTGGAGGAGTTGCTGTTCATCTCCGACTCAGTCATGGCCTGGTAGGCGGCGTCCTCGGCGATCTTGCCCAGGTTGAGCAGCGACTTGGCCACCAGCTCGTCGTAGTTCTCGTACTCCTCGCCGTTGGCCGGGTTGGGGCCGGTCGCCCCGACGACGCCACTGTTGTTGTTGGTGTCCACATCCTTCTCTACGTGTGATTGTCCGCCATTTGTGTAACAGCTCTCTGAAGAGAGAATCACAGAAAGGGAGAGAGAGAGAGTTACAGAGAACAAGAGAAAGACAGATGCAGATGATAAGAGAGTAAATGAAAGAAAGAGAGAAAGAGAGAGAGAGAGAGAGAGTATGACCTGTTTTGGGAATGCAGTTAATAACTAAAAGGTGAAATTATGCATTGATATTGCAGTTGTCAATATCAGGTGTTTTGCATTTTTATGTCACTATAAATTATTTATTTATTTATTTAGCAATTCTCTTCATCAGAGGCTGTTTCAATTAAGATAAAAATTAATTAGGCAAGTGAACACCAGTCTAAGACAACAGTGAATGACTAATTATTTCAGATTTTAAAAATTAATGGAAAAAAATACTGAGATGTTTCCCATTGGTGATCACTGAAATGCTATCTCACAATCTTGAATAGATTAGATTCCTTTCATCCCGAGGCTTGAAAGTTGATTAAAATTGTATACATATCTATTTTCATTATTATGGATACCTTCCCGGACATACATTTGACTTAATTTATGGCCATATAACCATAATTCATCATAACTGAAGGAAACATTTACACAATGTGGATGTGAAACATGATAAAGTGGAATATTCCACGTGTTGCAGTTGAAGCTGCACAATCAGGTGCTTCACAGTGGTAGGACGGTAAACTATTAAAACAAAGAAAATTCGCAGTCTTTACTAGTGTAAACAAAAACTATTTACGCTTTCAAACCACTGTGTCTAAGTCTGAGTCAAAGAGGACTAATAGAAGAGCCACACTATACATTAGATAATTAGCTCGCTAGTTCATCAACATCTCAACACAATTGAATGATGAGAGTGAGGGTGGTGATTGCCATCAACATTGTCCACAGGTCACCTGACATATTTTATGTGTCTTAATGTTGCATATGAGCAGGTCAATGTGTTGAATAGCTCATTATGTGCCATATCGCCTAGCTCGTGGAAAAAAGATCTGACTTTTAATAGCAGCCGCATCTTCATCTACCCGGACTACACCACTAACTTGACAAGGAAACGTAAACGTAGTCCCTCTTATGAACGTCTTAAGATTTGCCGAATGTTTCCCGAAACCATCATAGCTTAAGAGCGTCGTGAAAACGTAGATCTACGAGTGCTCCAGAGTACTCGTCACCGGCTAAAGCGTCTTAACAGTACTTCTCACTGAGGTCACCAACAGGACATACAGAGGAATTACAACTTAGAATACATAATCCAAATTACGTTCCCATTCTTTATTGTGTTTACCTGATGAATCAGATTTCAGCGTGCAAAATAGTATAGTCTACATTTAATGGTCATAATAATGGTGCTGCGCGGGGAGCCCCCGGGCTTTTAAGGGGAGCTGTCCACGTTAATAGTTCTGAAATATCCTCTGATTTGACGGTGATGTCAGGTGACTGCACGTCACAGCTATAGGCCTACCATTTAAACTTCGGATCTACACATTAATTCACATCAATACGAAAATAGAAACACTTTGACATCTGCATGTAAGCATTCCAAGTAGGTTATATACCACACAGAGACATACATAATTGTAATTATTTTAAGATTAGATTGTTGCACCATGCAATAATTTTTCGCGGTGTCAAGAACACGTTTGAAGATAAGAAAGAAGTCAAGTAAGAAAGAGAGGAAATGTGTAGGCTTAGATTTTGATGCAGTAGGCTACAGACTAAACCACATGTTGCTTTCTCTGCTTTTTACCTCATACTGTAGGCCTATTAAAATATAGCCTTCACTTAACAAAGATAATGTCAAACTATTCTGGCAATGTCTTGTTTAATAACTTGATTGCATTTTTGTCTGCTTTTCATCACATTATTATGACCATTAAAGGAGAATTCCGGTGTGATATTGACCTAAAGTGTATTGAAACATGATACCGAGTGTGAACGTATGTCTCATAGCCCATCTCGGCTTGTCCCCTGCACTCCAAAATCTGGCGCTAGTTAGCCGATGCTACCAACAGCTTTTTCAATAGTGGTGCTTCAGCATCGGGCTAGCCATGCAAATAAATCACTGTTTTACACCCATTTACGAGGCTCAATGTATCTCCACACTTCATTGGTAGATTGGTTCTTAAAATCAGGAATTATGTCTGATTGTTTCAGCGACCATGCAATTGTGTACTGTATATGGAAAATCAAGCTGCCTAAATTACCTCCCAAACTAATTACAATTATACAATATAAAAAACTAAATGTAGATCAATTTATTAATGATATAATTCAATTAACTGGGATAGGTATCAGTTAATACCAAGTGTCAAAGACGCATGGGATTTTTTACATTCAGAACTGAATATAGTTATTAACAAACATGCTCCGCTGAAAACTATCAAAGTAAAAGGCAGGCACCTTCCTTGGATAAGCGCTGATTTGATTACTCTTTTCAGGCAGAGAGATGCTGCTTGGGCTTTATTTCATAAGTCTAAGAACCCTGCTGATTGGGATGAATACAGGAGGCTACGAAATCTAAGTAAAACTATGACAAGAAATGCTAAATCTAACTATTACAAAGACTCTCTTATTGAAGACTTAAAGTTAAAAATGAAATCTTACAAGAACCACTTTCGATGGCCCAAGCCTTTAATAAGCATTTCTCATCAGTGCCCGAATCATTTATGTGTGGTAATTTACAACCTAATAATTTACGGTCTACTAACAGCATATTATCTTTTAGAACTATAATTCCTGTGGAGGTACAGAATGCCTTAAATTATCTCAAAATGCTATTAATGGAATCAAATCTGACACAGTAACTCTGCAGTGTGGTGTGCCTCAAGGATCAACACTTGGTCCACTTATTTTCTCCATATTTATTAATGATCTCCCTTCTATTTGTAACTGCTCTGTTCAGCTTTATGCTGATGATACGGTCATATATACCTCACATACAAATTTAGTACAGATTGAAGCAGACTTACAGTATGATTTTAATAACTTAGAACATTGGCTTGCAGCTAATAAGTTACTCCTCAATAAAACTAAATCACATACTATGATTTTTGGCACACGCCAGAATATAAAATCCAAATGCAAAACTAATTCATGTTGTATTTCCTGTTTGGATGGCACTATTCTGCATAAAGTTAACCATATCAAATATCTGGGCATATACCTTGATTCTGAGCTTTCTTTTAACTGCCATATTAATCACATTGTACATAAATTGAATTACAGTCTTGGTCTCCTTTTCCGTTCTAGAAAATGTTTCCCACTTATGGTCAGAAAAAAGATTGCTCTTCAACTTATATTGCCAATTTTGGATTATGCTGATTCTGTTATATTTACTGTATAATAGATTATGTAGATTTATTCTTAACTGCTCATTCACAACTCATCACTGCACAATGTATGAACTTCTTGATTTACCCACACCACATATAAGAAGACAGATTCACTGGTTGCAATTTATCTTTACATGTGTTCACTATCCACTATCCTTCTTATTTAAAACAGCTCTTAGTTCCTTTTTCCTCCACTCATTATTTAAGACACACTGTACATCTTTTCTTCTCATTACCTAATGTTTCTAAATCCACGTCAGAAAAAAGCTTTTATGTTTAAAGCACCTTCTGACTGGAACAACTTACCAGCAAACGTTCGCTCCATCTCATCTTTCAGACTGTTCAAACATGCCTTGGCAACTCATTTTCATACTAACTGTACATGTAGACTTTAACTGTTTTCTCATACCTCTCTAGCTACTGAACCACTTCATTTTTTAGCTACTGATCCACTCAATCTTTTTATTCTTTTCATTTTTTTCATTTTTATTTACAGTAACGCTTAGATATATTCTGAATGTTAATTATTCCCTGTTATTTATTATGTTGTAATTGTAGGCTCTGTGTGTTTTTGTTGTTGTTGTTTGTTTTCAGTTTCTTGTTGTGTTGTTTGTCTTGTTTTGTTCTGTTTTTCTGTTATGTATTGTGTCCATATGTGTTTCTTGTTTCTGTTATATTTTGTCCTGGACCCCCTCGAAAACGAGATGGTACATCTCAAGGGGCTATCCCAAAGAATTTCAATGTGTTGAATAGCTCATTCTGTGCCATATCTGCAATTCTCTATGTAGCCTGTTTTACAGTATTCTAAATTCTAAAGTATTCCATACAGGGTGATGCACTGAAAGGGTTTTGTGATGGTTTGAAACAAAATGCAACATTTTTGTAAGGGAGGTTTAAGGAACACACAGATTCAGACCTCAAAATACTGGGGTAGGTATCCTGCATTAATCTCAAAGTGATGGTAAAATAAGTGGAGCTTAGGCAAAGATGGACAGGATTCTTAGCTCATGAACTCTGAAATGAAGTGATTTTCTCTTTTAAAGTGTGTTGGAGGCTAGTACGGGATGGTGTTTACAGTAATAGTCTATAGGGAGAAATGTATCAGTCTTCTTACTATTGAACTATTTTTTTGTATGTCAGACTTATAATGTTTTAAATATTAGACTCTCGCCACAATCAATTGAATATTCTGGAACCAGTTGTGTTTTTTGGGCACTGCTGTAATGCACCACACAGTTGAGCTCACCTTGGGTGTGACCCTGATCACAGAACTCTTCATCTTCCTCATGATCATCATCATCTTCTTCATTCTCATCCTCTTCCTCTTCACTGTTGTCATCATCCTCATCATCCTCCATCTGCTCCACCTCTTCTCCCTCTACCTCTCCCTCCATCTCTCCCTCCAGCTCTCCCTCGATCTCTCCATCCTCGTACTCTTCGTCTCCTTCCTCTTCCTCCTCCTCCATCTCCCCTGTCTCCTCCTCTTCCTCAGAGAACTCCTCTTCGTCATCAGCTTCCACTTCCTGTCCCTCTTCTCTCTCTACTTCCTCCTCTTCTTCTTCATCCTCCTCTTCCTCATCAAGTTCCCCCAGGTTCCCCTCCTCCATTGGTCGGCTGTAGTGGAGATCTGGCCGTTTGGTCACTGGCTCCAGGGAGGTCCTCTCTTGGCTCTTCCTCTTCTTAGCCAGAGGACAACCGTACACACTACACAAGCACAAGCACAAACACACACACACACACACACACATGGCCACACACAAAAAAAGAGAGAGAGAGAGAGAGAGAGAGAGAGAGAGAAATTTCAGTATTGAAGCAAGCAGATGTAAAAGACTGAAATGTCATTTCAACATGCAAGGTGCTTTTTATTCTACCTTGCATACTAGGCTATTACAGGTCACATATGTGAAAGAAATATTCAAGAAATGTCACAGAGCTATTGTCCGGCATAATTTAATGATACATTTTACAACACTATTGTTTCAAACAAAGCCATTCATGCTTTCATGATTTGTCAAGGAAATGCCCCCACAGATATGATAGTCCTGCTACATCCCAAAAGCCTGCAGCCTTTGGAAATCCCAGCCTAAAATATTCAGCTGCTTGGAGACTGCACCTCTAAAATCCAATTTAAGCCCGATATGTGCTAATCATTTCCGTGCACCTGCATCTACAGTAATAGGCACCAATGAGTCTCAGTTAGTGTCATGGCTCCAGCTCTGGAATGCACAATTCTAAATCATTTTAGAAGGATCGAGGCTCCAGGCTCTTCCACAAATACACCCTCAAACAGATGCTATTGCCACTGGTATTCTGAGGCAATTTTGCTACGGAAATACACAAATCAGACTCACTTAAGAGGATTGCATTACATTTTGAAGATGGCCACATTTAGCAAGACCTCAATTACATAAAAAACCCATAACAGGGATTAGCAGTGGGTTAACACTGTTTTAATTAGCCTCAAACAACCTGCACAATTATATTAGCTTTTGATGTGGAATTTTTTTTATCAATTAGTCTATTTTCACTATGCCCACAGTTAGCAGATGCAGGTTGCTGTTTGTGAGAGGATAGAAGAGGTACATTTGTGAACTTCAATCTATACTTTTGGAAGGGCTTTTGGTGTCAGTCCCACTCTTATCAAAACATGGTGCTAAAACTAAACTGGCAATGGATATGTTTACATGGACATTAATATCCTAATATTAGCCTGATTAACATAACAATACTCTGAATAAGATGCTACAAGCATTTTCTGATTACCTCAACCTGAATAAAGGCATACTTGGAGTAAGCAATAATCTTGTTAGTAAATTCAGAGTATTTTAATCTTACCGTAATTTCTGCTCTATTAATCGAGATTTATATATTGATTCTGCAAAATGTCCTCAGCTATGAGGTTAATACACAGGGGCGGGCTATACATGGGAATGCACTTATTTAGTCTTTATTCTTCTTTCTGATCGGATTCTGATTCACTGATATTGGGCACAGCAGTTAATACACGGGTGCAGTCAATACAAGGTTTTGTCTTTTTTAATTTGCATAAAACTACATCATGCTGCTTATACACAATGCGACTAATACACAAAAGACTACTATAACCGAATTACTGAGATATGCAGACAGGTATAGAACTTAAACACATTATAACATCCGACTAGAATTTTTGCAAAAAACAAATATGGAAGGAGTGTCTGATGCTAGTGCAACGATTCTTAGTCGAAGAGTCAAATTATTGCCATCCATGTAAATATAGTCACCAATAACCTCAGAATGGTTCCATAACTGGTTTCTAAACACAAGTACACTTACTAAAAGCCAACAGAAAAGTAGGCAGCATGGCTATTGTGAAGATTGCATGGTTATTCACAGTAGCCTACACGTGTATCGGATGTACGAATCACTGTAGATTCGGCTGGACAAAAATCTTTAAAACCCCACAATGACAACATGGCTGAATGAGTGAGAAACCTTGTGGCTAAATGAGTGAGAAACCTTGTGACATATCACACCAAAAGCACAAAGGCAGTTTGAAGGTCATATAACCCAGGACTCAACCCTATGCATAATCATTAACCTCTGGCAAGGTCCTCATGACAATATTCAATAAAGGTGTTCAGGAAACATGCATGTTCAATACCATTTGCACACTGGAATAAATCCATAGAATATATAATAAAAGGCAACTTTCAGATGTTAAAGACAAATCACTTAAGGCTTAGCTTTGGTCAGACACAAGAGATAGTCTGTGCAAGCTTTGTGTGTGTGTGTGTCTGTCTACTGTATGAGTGTGTTTGTGTGTGTGTGTGTGTGTGTGTGTGTGTGTGTGTGTGTCCAACAGACAAGAGCAACCAAGTGCCACTACAGTATGTGTCTGTGTTGATGCGTGGGTGGCTGAGTACATGTATGTCTCTTTGTGTGTGTGTGTGTGTGTGTGTGTGAATGTGTATGTGTGTGTGTGTGTGTGTGTGTGTGTGTGTGTGAATGAATGTGTGTGTGTGTGTGTGTGTGTGTGTGTGTGTGTGTGTGTGTCTGTGTCTGTAGCCGTGTATGTATGTATATGTGTACATGTTTGTGTGTGTGTGTGTGTGTGTGTGTGTGTGTGTGTGTAGCAGAGTGAGTGGGAAAGCAGGCATCACTGTGACCTTGGACACATCTCTGACTCCCAATGGCAGCACAGACCAATTAAATCTCCGAAGGTAATTAAAGTGGTGTGTCTGTGCAGTCGCATACAAGTGTGTGTGTGTGTGTGGGTGTGTGTGTCTGAGTGTGTGTCTGGTTGAGGCTGTGGCACTGTCGACTTTGAGTGTGTGTGTGTGTGTGTGTGTGTGTGTGTGTGTGTGTGCGTGCGTGTGTGTGTGTGTGCGTGCGTGTGTGTGTCTAGTTGAGGCTGTGGCACTGTCGGCTTTGAGTGTGTGTGTGTGTGTGTGTGTGTGTGTGTGTGTGTCTGGTTGAGGTTGTGGTACTGTCGGCTTTGAGTGGGACCGGGCTGTAATTATGTGCACTGAGAGAGACAAGAGGGATCTGTGTGAGCGACAGATACAGAGAGAGAGCAAAGAGAGAGAGAGAGATGGAATGAAAGGGAGAGAGAGAGAATAAAAGAGAGAAAGAGAGGGGGGGTACAGAGAGAGAGAGAGAGAGATGCAGAGAGAGAGCAAAGAGAGAGAGAGAGAATGAAAGGAAGTAAAAGAGAGGGGGAGAAAGAGAGAGAGAGAGAGATACAGAGAGAGAGAGAGCAATGAGAGAGAGAGAGAGATACAGAGAGAGAGAGCAAAGAGAGAGTGAGAGAGAGAGAGAGTGAGAGAGAGAGTGAGAGAGCAACAGAGACAGGGAGGGAGGGGACGAGGGGTAGAAAAAAAGACAGGAGAGGCAGAGAGCGATAGACAGGCAAGGGGATAATGATCGCCTTCAGACAAGGCTCCAGGATGACAGCTGCTGTGCACAGAGCCCAAGTAACAGTAATGCCCCGTGTGACTGGACAGAGCCCCAGTAATGCCCCGTGTGACTGGACAGAGCCCCAGTAACAGTAATACCCCGTGTGACTGGACAGAGCCCCAGTAATGCCCCGTGTGACTGGACAGAGCCCCAGTAATAGCAATACCCCGTGTGACTGGACGGGGTGCCGGGAAGGCTCTGGGGCTCCTGCCACCATCGCTGCTGCAGGGGTGCCAGTGTACCCCTCACCCACACCCACATGCAGGGGAAACAGTTCTCCAAACGCAGACCCTTGGAGAATACTGATGAATACTGCGTCTAGTCTAGTCTAGTCTAGTCGAGTGATTACTGTGTGTGTGGCACAGGCAGTTAGACAGCTCTATCTGGGTCCCTCTTACACACACACACACACACACACACACACACACACACACACACACACACACACACACACACACACACACACACACACACAAACACACACACTCACATTACATCTCAGTCATAGATATGGACCCATTCAACATGCCCCATTGTGGTAAGCTGAGGCTCAAAGACACCTGTGTGTGTGTGTGTGTGTGTGTGTGTGTGTGTGTGTGTGTGTGTATGTGTGTGTGTGTGTCTCTGTGTGTGTGTGTGTCTCTGTGTGTGTGTGTGTGTGTGTGTGTGTGTGTGTGTGTGTGTGTGTGTGTGTGTGTGTGTGTGCGTTGCAGCACTGTCTACTGGCATGCGTATTCAAGCACTGTCGCCATGGAGACATTTTCTCCCTGAGGGGCACATAGGATAGAACGATAGAGCAAGAGAAGGAGAATGCGAGGAAAAGAGAGAAAGAGGGGGAAAATCGAGAGAGAGAAAGAAAGAGAGAGGTGAAAGAAGGGGAGAGGGATAGTGAGAGGGAGGGAGGCATGGAGGGAGAGAGGGAGAGAAAGAGAGAGAGAGGTGAAGGGAGGGGAGAGGGATAGTGAGAGGGAGGGAGGCATGGAGGGAGAGAGGGAGAGAAATAGAGAGAGGTGAAGGGAGAGTGAGGGAAGCAGGGAGAGAGAGAGAGAGAGAGAGAGAGAGGGAGAGAGAGAGAGAGGGAGGGAGAGGAGGGAAGCAGGGAGAGAGAGAGAGAGAGAGAGGGAGAGAGAGAGAGAGGGGAGGGAGGGAATTGCAGTGATTTGGAGTGTGACAGTCAGCTCCCCCACCAGCCTTCTCAACCTCACAGACGCCCGTAAAAAAAGCAAAACAAAGCAAGAGGGCATGTGCTCTGTGTGACTGCCTGCTATATGGTGGCAGTCAGCAGCCCCTGCCACACACACACACACACACACACACACACACACACACAAACCAGCATGCATTCTCTTTCCCCCCTCACTCTTACAAATACATATTCTTTTTTAATTCGGGCAAACACAAAAAACACCATGCGTCCTCTTGAAAATACACACACACACACACACACACACACACACACACACACACACACACACACACACACACACTCACACTCTCCCATAGGTGCATTATATAAATTATGTATGGTATTCTGTGGAGGGGTTTTCATTCACATTCAGAAATAGCAACACAGAAAGCAATGAGTTTTGGTGCTGCAGTCTAGACTAGCCTTGCTGTGGTCTGGAGCCAAATGACTACACTTCCCATGATGCCTGTGAGCCAGGGGCTCTGGCCTAGAGTGTGCTGCGCTGAGACGATGACTCAGCAATGGACGATCACACCTTTTGTAACATTGTCCCCAATTCAGACCCTGAGGTCTCAGAACACACACACACACACACACACACACACACACACACACACACACACACACACACACACACACACACACACACACACACGCATCACACACACACATCCACACACACTCACACACAAACTTGCCAGCTATATGCACAGACCACAAAGTGTCTTTAGTTTCCATATTTTCCCACAGAAATGGAAGCTGAGGCTAGGAGAGACAATGGGGCTATATTGAGAGGAAAGCTGGAGGATTAGGAAAGAACAGATTAATTGTGTGTATTTGTGTGTGTGTGTGTGTGTGTGTGTGTGTGTGTGTTTGTGTGTGTGTGTATTTGTGTGTGTGTGTATCTCTGTGTGTGTGTGTGTGTATATATACCCCCATATATATGAGGGTAAATATGTGTTCTGTATGCATTTGTGCATACGACTATGCATCCCACAAAAACAAACAAACATAAGGGCTTACTATCCTCTCCTCAGAGATAATTGTAGGCTTTAGTTACTGCAACTAACAATTCATTTCATAGTCGATTAGTATGTTAATTATTATATATATAATTATACTGGTACAGACCACCGCACTGCACAGCACAACACTGCTTCACATTCAGGACAACACTTCACAGCACACTGCCATCGCTAAGAGGGAACTCTCATGTTCCAAGCATTACTGGTGGAGCAGCGAAGCTTACTTTGTAAGTCTGCGTGTCTGGGGCACAAATCAATAAGTAAGAGTGCCATTGAGAACACGGTGGAGGTGAGGTGGCCCTTACAGATGATGGCCGGAGATGAGAAGACACGAGAGGACGAGAGGAGAGGAGAGAAACGAGGAGGAGAGAGAAGGGAGAGAGGGAGAGAGTGTGGGCTAAGTGGTTTTGAGTGTGTGTGTGTGTGTGTGTGTGTGTGCCCATGCAGCTGGTGTGGGTGTAATGGTGTCTGCAGCAGTGTTGTTGGCGAGCTGCCAGTCCTTTCAGTGAGTGCTACCTGTCAGACCTAAATTAGACACTCACACACACACACACACACACACAAACATGTACACATATACATACATACACGGCTACAGCCACAGACACACACACACACACACACATTCACACACACACATGCACACACACACAAAAACACACACAGAGAAGAGAGTGAGAGTGAGAGAGAGAGAGAGAGAGAGACAGAGACAGAGAGAGAGACCCGCCTCTGGATAATACCACTCTGGGCAGGAGTCCACATGAGTCATTTCATCAAGGTGGTATGGGAGAGAGGGGGGAGGGAGGGAGAGCACATGGAGAAGCAAGCATGAGGAGAAGAGAGGAGCAAAGGATTACAGGGATGGAGAGAGAGAGAGAGAGAGAGATACAGAGGCAGTTGGGAGGAGGGAGGGTGATACAGATATTTCTGTATTTTACCTTATTTTATTTTTCTTTAATGGCCTTGTTTTATTACTTTGTCATTGCTTTTGGCATCACTGTTCTCACACAGTATTGTTAATAAAGCACCTTTGAATCTGAATGTGAGACTGATCCAGAGGCAGATAGAGTAAGAGGGGATATAAGGCAAAGAGCAGACAGAACAGATAAAAAAACACAAAAATTAGAAAACGAACGAGAGAAAGACAGAGTGAGAAAGAGGAATGCATGTTCAAGGTAAAGTCCTCAGAGCAGACACTGCAGAGTTACCATGCAGTAAATGATCTACTGATGACAAATGTACTTAAGAGGGTGTGGACAATAAGGAGGACAATGTGTGAGTGACAGAAAGGGAGAGAGACAGAACTAGCGAGAGTCAGAGAGAGATAGAGAAAGAGAGAGACAGAACTAGAGAGAGAAAGAGAGACAGAACTAGAGAGAAAGAAAGACAGAACTAGAGAGAGAAAGAGAGAGAGACAGAGAGACAGGGAGAGAGAGAGAAAAAGAGAGAGAGAGATCCTTACAACTGTGGCTATATGAGAGAGGCGTTGGCTAATGTGTGTGACAGGACTGTTAAGTACCACCTCTGCATTTTAACATGGTGACAAAGAGAAGCTAGCGCACAATGGAAAAGTACACATTGTTCACAACATGAAATATGCACTCTGCATACTTTGTGTTTTCTGTGGCGTTCATTTGTTATTTCTGCATTTGGTAACACTTTATAATCAGGTGCCATAATAAATAGCAAACTAGTCATTACCTAACCTTTTGTTAATATTTGTAAATTGTTACTAAAATATCTATTTGGCACAATGACTAGTTTGCTATTTATTATGGCACCTTATTATAAAGTGTTACCCTGCATTTTTACTTTGTAATAAAAAATCTAATAGTAAACCTAGTTATCTAACCTAAAACTAGTTATCTATTTATCAATTGTGTATAATATATGTAGTAAGCAAGAGCAACAGGTGGCACAATATGGGATACATATTGATGCTGACACATGGAAGACTTGATTAACTGTACTTTTCGTAATGTTGCACCAAAGAGGTGGAAGTTACCATTACATAATAACACTGTTCAACTTCATTGAAGCTGGAGCTGCATTGGTCCAGAAGTTATATTCTTCTGTAAGCATAATTTAATATCCTTATAACTCCAGACCATACAGCTCTTTACAGTTCTAATTTCGTAAACAGCTCAGAGCACAGTGTAAGAGAGGAAGATGAGATGATATATCTGTATCCATCTCCTCACAGACAGATACATGACACTGCCTGTCACACACTGATTGCACACGCCTGTGATGGCACATCCACTCCTTTTTGTGTCACCATGGCAACCTGATTGGTAGTGCATTTCAGCTTTCATGGAGCTTTCTCTCTCGTCAAATGTTCCTGAGCATGTATGAGGGTTGGTTCACAGAATCTCTGAACAACAGGTTGTCAAAAGAATATTAGTAAAATAAGTCAAATTAGCATGTTCTCAGATGTGCAGATGTGTACAGAGGCTGGCTAATGTTGCTAATCAAGAACATGTGAAAAGAAGAGGTAGCAGTGTTGTGGTGTTCTGAACACAGAAATGACTAAAGGTATTCGTTTTGTAGTTTTGAACGGTAATGAGATAGTGGAGGTCTCTGATTGGTTTGTTCACCAAAGTATAAATATGAGTACCCGCCATTTGGTATTGTGATGTTGGCTAGATACTGTAAGTGGCTGTGTTAATAAAAACAAACTTCGATTACGTATCCTGCCGTGTGCTATTCCAGTTGTCTACTTAAACAAGTTATAGAAAATGTTAGTGTGTGATACACAACAACTGTGTGCTAGCAACGCAAATCATTTAGTAAAAGTAAATAGTAAAGTAAATCATAAAAACAGTCTGTTAAAATGAAATGTGGGGAATTATCGCTTAGCACTAGCAAACTTTAGAGAAACTAAATTGTTCTGGAACTGGGCCAAACAGCACAGAAAAACACGTGTGCTGTGCTTAAAATGTTTGTACTTGGCTATCTCACTGAAAAAAATAAAATAAAATTGAGTGAGTGTAATTTGTATTATAATGTAATTTGTGAACACATCTGAATTTGCTCTACAGATCCGTCTGGCAATACTTTCTCATTCAAGCCTATTTCCGAATCCCCAAAAACCCAAGAACCAATCACACCCACCATCAACCGGCCTTATTGCTTAGTGCTGTTTAATTTGACTACTCTACTATAAACTTTAAAACCTTTGTTTCCTATAAAGATGTGTTTTCTGTACTTACGGAATTATTAAGAGTTCAATGTACCAATTTAATTTCACCTGCTGGTTATGCCCCTTTTTGAAGTGAGCAAAGGGTCCCCAGACCAATTCTCAATCTCAATATTGGCATGGCTTTTAAACTGAACTAATGTTCTTTAAGTTAAGTTGCTAACTTAAAGAAGAACTCCAGCCAATTTTAGCACGGAGCTCAGTTGATCATGTCCACGGAATACTGTCGGTCGGAAAAACGTGAAAAAAATTGGTGCTGTCTAAAAATCGATGCTGTACAGTTTAGTACATGCCCTCATAGCATAGCTTGTAGACACTTTGACTGCTTTAGCTGCTAGCCAGCTAACTTGCGTCAGACAGCATAAATCTTTTTCACATTTTTCCAATCGACAGTATTCCGTGAACATGATCCACTGAGCTCTGTGTTAAAATTGGCCAGAATATAGTAGTTCTCCTTTAATGCTAGCTTGCTCCTACATCTAAGGTCTGTTTTGCTCAGTCGTTGTACAGCTAGCATGTGTGTGGCTTGCATGGAGAGAGTGAAGCTGGCATGATAACTAACGTGTAGCTGATTTCTGAGAGAAGTGATCGGTGCTGCTGCTCTTACCTGCGGTGCCGGGCATATTTCCCACTCACGTGCCCTCCTCCATCACAACCAGGCGTGGGACAACTGCACATACAACAGAGGGAGAGTGAGGACCAAACAAAAACACATATGTACACACACACACACACACAGTCACACACAGTCAAATATAAACAAAACTGCATTAGGTTTGCTCATTTGCTATACATAATATACATGCATTGTATTGAGTCATTATTGTTGAAATGTGCCATGTGCTAGATAGATAGATAGATAGATAGATAGATAGATACTCTATTGATCCCCAGGGGAAATTCAAGGTCTCAGTAGCATACAGACAACACACACGCATTCACTAACGTGAATAATGTGCTAATCACTGCACAAACTCATATCCATAGTGGCAGCTCCAATGCACTCTCCTACACACACTCTCACACAAGCAGACCCGCCCCTGCAGCTGCTTGGGCAAAACTGGGTTGAACTGCTCGCTCCAGATAAGCATGTTTCTGATAACCTTATTTCTGTCACGTTAATTGGAGACGCAGTGAAATGAGGAGACAGATAAAAAGCATTCTTCAGCTTTATTACTACACGGGGTCACCGCAAGCCCCTGTCCACAGCCACAGGAGAAGGCGGGCAGCTGTTTACGAGCTCCATCATTCATGTGCCCCCCCAAAAAAAAAAACAAACAGCTGAATGGCCCAGAAATGTGCAGGACTGATGGGCACTCACAGAGAGGCTACACCAGACACGTAACCGAAGCGCTCCTTTCGCGTAGTACTCAGTTGGCGTAACAATCAGCTTCCACTGTATTATCAGGGGAACTGGCTACACAAGACGTGATAGCGGTGTGCACGATTAAATAAATTAGATCAGTATTCCAGAACTATTTTTACGCTTCAGTTGCGAACCCGGTGTAGCCCGGGTGTAGGTGGCCCAGCAATGTGCAGCACTGACGGAGGCTCAGGATGAAGTCTGTCCACAGAGTATATAGAGAATGCAGATCATTCATCATCACACAAACCCAGACTCAGGATGAAGTCTGTCCATAGAGTATATAGAGAATGCAGATCATTCATCATCACACAACCCCAGACTCAGGATGAAGTCTGTCCACAGAGTATATAGAGAATGTAGATCATTCATCATCACACAAACCCAGACTCAGGGCCTACTTTTGACCGTACAGTATGTTCATGGAGGTTGTGTTCTCCGATTGTTACATGTAATATCAAAATGTTCCTAATCAAGAATGGCCCTATTTAAGAAGTCCAACATTGGGGTTGGAAATATTGCATGCTTTCTCTGTACTCCATTGGAACAGCATGCTTCTGAACAGAGGCAGTGCTAGTGTGGTGCAGGGTGGTGGTGGGAATTTGAGAATTAATAACACCTTAATAGGACCCTGAGACATTTCAGTAGTGTGTTACAAATACAGTATTACAAGGAGAAAAGGACGGACAAACTCTAGTTATAGGCACTGCATAGGCGACAAGATCAATTGCACACTCATGTCTCTGTAAGGTTAGAACACCTCTCTTCCCCACAGAGACAGAAGACACACTGACAGACATAGCAGTGCATGATGGGAAAATATACTAACCTGAAGATGTCCTGGGCAGTAGCCTCCAGAGGAACTGCAAGAGAAATGAGTGGGAAGAGAGGAAACAGGTGGAGAGTGGGATAAGGAGGAGTAGAAAGATAAAGAGACCATGACGGGAAAAGGGGAAACGAGTAAAGCAAAAGACAACAAGGAAGCAAGTGATGAGACAAGGATAAGAGTGATAAATGAGCAAAGGATAGAAGAGGTGAGATGAGGAAAAGGGCAGAGATTTAGGATGTATAGAAGGACACAGAAACAATAGATGAGAGAGCAACAGCAAATGAGGAGAAAGAACGGAGAGACACAGAGTGAAGAGCGAAGGAGACGGCGAATTGAGGAGGAGTATGTGAGGAGAGAAATGGGGGAGGAGAGGGGGGTTGACACAGATTAAACACCCATGTAGTTAGTGCCACTTGACATACTTTGGTATTAATAACTGAGAAGTGAGCAAAACTGAACGAGGCAGGGGGATTGAGATGAAGTCTGTCGCTTCACGGATCTCTTTTCATACACACGCGAGCCATTATTTCAGTCAGAGTAGCCTGGGCTAACGGAACACTCGGAGTAGGCTAGGCTAACAGAACAGTCAGAGTAGCTAACAGAACACTCAAGAGTAGGCTAGGCTAACAGAACAGTCAGAGTAGCTAACAGAACAGTCAGTTTAGGCTAGGCTAACAGAACACTCAGAGTAGTCTAGGCTAACAGAACAGTCAGCCCTGAACGTGACAGTGAGCTAGCAAGAGTTTCAGACAGTGTTGATATTGTCAATTTGATTTTTGACCATGAGTAACCTACGCTGACAACCATGCTAATTCATAACTCAATTCTAAACAAATAGAATGCACTGGTAAAATTACTGTTGATTATGGCCTAAGGAGTATAGACCAAACACAATAGCCGGCTTACCCTTACTGCATTACTTCAAGTGTCAAAACTGCAGTTTTCTTAGTATCAAAGTATTCTGGACACTAAAATACTACTGTACTGCACTACGGGCCTACAGTAGTATAACTGTACACTTCTGTCCACCTCCACTTGTGTTTTGCCAGTTCCATGCTGAGGTACAGTACAACCTACCTCGCACTCCTTTGGATCGGGTCCTCAGGCGCTTCTCAGCTGAGTCCACCTCCATCTGAATGGAACAGACATCAAACAGCATTAAAAACCAACATCATATTTACTATAGTGTAAAATAAATCTTTACATGTAGATGCTTTAAGCTCTTTGCATAGAAATAAATGGAAAGGGCTGCTAGATGGAACACATTTTGCTAGTCAAAACATGGTAGTCAGCGGGTGTTGTTCGGTGTTTACCTGCAGTCTGTTGACTATTGGGGGGTGGCTTTGGACTTGTGTTCTAGGTTAGAGAAGGCAGGGAAGACCACAGGGCTCACCTCAGAACTCCTCTTCAAAGTTCATGTTCTGGAAGGAGTCAAAAGAGGACAAACACTGTGAGGCAGGTGGCAGATTTAACAGCTGACTTTCAAACAGCTAAAACATAGCAGATCACTGCTGTCAAACGTTTAATTGCAGGTATCTGGTATACTCTGACCTGGAATTAGTTATGGATTCTACAGGGTTTGAACTTACGCTGGGCGGGGCTTTTACTGACAACATGCCTCAGAACTTTAACTTATATGTTGGCAACCCGAGTTAACAAAAGACATGGCTATCTCCAGTAAATTCAATATCATGGAGGCACGCTAACTGGAGGCCATTTGGGTCCTGCGAGGAGGACCTGGAGGAAGCACTATAGGTGCCTGCCCCGAGCAGTTCTACATTACTCCCGGGACAGCTCGCCACTGTGGAGGAGGCCACCGTTCTTTTCACCTTCTGTGTGAATTCCATCACAGTAGCTATAACATTCAGTCTCTGCCCAGTGTATGTTTGGACCCTCTGAAATAGACACTACAATTTCACAGTTACAGGTTTGTAAGGCCATTTAGTACGGATAAGCCTTTTGTGTGAGCTTGAGCAAAAGCAAAAGTGTGCAGTACTACTAAGCCTACTTTCTACATAATAAGATAATGATTTCACAATTGGAAATGTGGATTATAGTCTGGGCTATGAAAAAGTCAGAGAAACACAAGCATAACACAAGCAATTATACATACTCACTCACACACAAACATACATACACTCTCACATACACACACACACACAAACACACACACACACACACACACACACACACACACACACACACACACACACACACTAAGGAAGGGGATTGCACACAGAAAAATAATTAAAGTCTCTAGACACAGCCACATTCTCAGCCCTCCCAGTCTTGCTTGTACCCTCCCTCCTTGCCTCCTTCCCTTCTTCCCTCTCTCCCTTTAGCTCCCTTTCTCTCTCCATCCCTTTAGCTCTCTTTCTCTCTCCATCCCTCTCTAGCTTTAGCTCCCTTTCTCTCTCCTTCTCTCTGTCTCACCCCTCACTTCCTTTTTCTTGCTCTGCTCCCAGCAGACCTAGTCTGATCAGCGATCCGTCACAGACAGCTCTGATGTCAGGATCCATTCATCTCTCCACCACTGCAACGAGCCTGGCCTCAATGCGGCTGCTGTCCCTGCAGACTACATACTGTGTGTGTGTATGTGTGTGCGTTTTTTTGTGTGTGTGTCTGTGTGTGTGTGCATGTGTTTGTGTATGTGTGTGTGTGTGTGTGTGCGTGTGTGTGAATGTGAGCATGAGTATGCCTTGTTCTAATTGTGTGCAGTTATGTATGTCTTTGTGTATGTATGTCTGCCGTACGTATGTGTATAAGTGTGTCTGTAAATATCCATTATATACTGTACGCCATAGGCTACACATTTGTGTAAGAGTGAACATTGACCTGCTACTCTACTACTGCAAAGGAGAGAAACTCCCTCTCTGGTCTCCATCGAACGTGACCGATTACTCCAGGTGCAATCCAAATAAGGTCCTTCATGCTTCGCTAGGTAGCACACTCTCATTTACCCGCCTTCATTTTCACCATCTTGGATGCTAATGCAAGTACACGGATGCTGGGCACTGGGCCAAATAATAAGTGATAGAGACACAGGACTATTTAGGTTGGGCCTGACCACAAAAGCAACTTCATACAGTGTGTGTGTGCGTGTGTGTGTGCTTCGTGTCAGAGCCCTGAGTGTCTGGTCACGTCCTCTTCTTTGTCGACATCTTCCTGCCCAGTCTAGTGTCTCTGTTCTGAATGCTTCCTGCCTCTGAGTCAGCTAGTCATGTTGTCTATGACCATGAGACAGAAGCTGACATAACCACTCTCCTCTCCACAGTTCCGCTCTCTGAATGATTGTGACAGAGCGTCCATCCACTCACAGAGCAGGGCTTCTGTTCTGTGCTGTCCTGGCAGGCCCGGACCTGTACACCCCTCTGGGGTTGATCTGAGACCAGTGAGGCCCTGCGTGGGTCCCAAACCTCAGATGAGTTCCACTGCCAACACATTTTTATCTTGATCTGTGAAACTATTCCTCCTTGGTCTGGAGCTAGTCCCAGTGTTGGGTTTAAAGGAGCAGTCCTTAAAGTGTGGGGAACAGAGACATGACAGGTGGGGCGCAACAAACTTGGGAAATATGTCTTTTTGGGCCTACCTTTATTAATGCCTTTCTTTCATGCAAATATAATGTCTTAACATTGTTACCATTTTGTTGAGGCAATGGCAGACAAGTGAGGCTTAAACCCCCACCACCACCACCACCTTTAAAGTGGGGAATGGCAGAAAAAGTTTGAGAACTTAAAGAGCAATGAGTGCTTATCTTTCGGTGGAGACTGGTGAGACACCCTTAATTTTTCTTCACTCTGAAAAGGCAGTTACGTGCCCAAGTGCAAAAATCTGTAAATGCGCCTGCACCTGCATGAGTGTGTGTGTGTGGGTGAGCCTTTGTGCGTATCTGTCTCTCTGTGTGTGCATATGGATGTGGGTGTTTGAGTTAGAACCCAGACAGCGCTTATTTATCAACACACTGGGAGACACAAGGAGGAAAGGGATATTAGTAATGGCTATGTTACAAAAATACTCAAAGTTGTCAGTACTGCTGTTGTATTTCAACAATAGAAAGCAAGAAGGAAGAAAGCAAAGAACTACAACAGTTCTGGAGAGACACTCTTGAGTGAAAGCCAAATAAGTTGTTACATCAGGTGTGTGAGCTTATGAGTGAAGAGATAATATAGTGAACTTACAGGTCTTCCTCGCTAAGCTGTTATCTGAATTATTTCGGACGAGAGCTTACCACATATTCTTAGGAACAAAGATCCGAAAGAGCTTTATGTGCAGGCCAAGCGCACAGAAGTGGCTAACAGCACACAGAGCCGCAGAGAACATTGGCAGGAGACAGCTTAATGTCATGTGAGGATCCATGAATGACCTAATATACCAAGTCATTTGCTGCATTTACTGCAAGTTTAGTTACAGAGTTAGAATACTAGTAAAGCCAAGTAGAGCATGTCTCTGGCAGAACATATAGACCCTTTCAATTGCATAAACAAACAGGTGTGTTGAGGCATTTCTAGTGCCACAGTTAACAACATTGAGCTAATAGTAACTTGGGGACAAACAAAAAATTGAAAGTTTTAAGGTCGATATTTTGTAGAGCATATGCTGAAGTCCGATTCATTTTCATTTCAAAGTATCTGCGTTGGTTTTCAACATTTCAACCGGAAACTGTCCAGGGGCACACATACATATAGGAGAACCCATATGTATACACTTAGAATTACACACAAATTCAAACAACTATCACTTTCATCACTAATCGCTGGGGGTTATCGTTACACAGGTTGCCTCAAGCACACAAAGACCACTGATGATACAATATATTTATACATGCCTACAGTCATCAAACCTCTGACAACAGTAATGTAATGTAAGCAAAAAGCCTTTCAGCAGACCCTTGATGTATCCGTAAGAGCCGTCTCTTTGACCTCCATAAATGTCAGCTGAAGCCTCAGTTACTTATGGGGCTTTGGAGCAACCGGGTAAACACAAATAAAAACAAGTTCATGCTATAAAGCACCTTGTTGTGTTCCTCAAGTGATTCAGTACACCCGAACACCAAGTGCATCACACTTACTGTATACCCAATGCATTATACTAGACTGGCAAACAAATTGGCAAAAAATGTCCTTGTGTCTGACAGATTATATAATATGGCTGTGTCCAAAATGTCTTGCTTCTAGCATTCGGTGGCAGCGAGGCATCAAGGCATGTCCGAATCAAAAATATTTATATGAAATGCTGCCTTCTAAGATACATTCGTTTTGCCAAATTTTTAAGGCAGCGTAAATGTTTCCTTCATGCTGCCTTCGGTGTCCAAAATTGTGAGCAGCTGTTGCTGCAACATTACGTTATTCTGCTATCTGGAATCCTGGCAACGGAGTTCTATGTTGCTCTCTTGCTAGGCTGTCCAAAACAAAATTCGTAAGTGGTACCTTGATGCCTGCTAAGGCAAGTGACTCGTTAGACAGCTGAAGGCAGCAGGCAGCTGCCTTCCATTTCGGACAGACTACAGTATGTATTTTTAGATTTAGATTTAGATTTTAGATTCAACTTTATTGTCATTTAGCAGAGTACAGATACAGAGCCAATTAAATGCAGTTGACATTCAACCAGAAGTGCAAAGAAGCATATGGTATGGTTGTAGAGTATGGTTGTGTATACAATATACAATATAGATGAATTTGATATTTTAAATATTTGATGGAACCAACCAGAAGGTTGGCCAATGCTCATATAGCACTAACCAATTTTCATATAGCATATACTGTAGTTGAAAATATCTGCAGCAGGTCATAAATGTGAGTGTCTTTTGAGGTGGCTACGTGTAAGAAAGGAGTACAGAGAATGATGACAGATACTTTGCATTCCAGAGTGTCGGAGTGCCATCAGTGAGGTGCAAGTCAGGCAAATCAACACGACGTACTGCAGGTATAAAAAAATATCTCCATGGGCACTAGAGCTAAAACCATGGCAACATGAGAGCACTCAAAGAAGTCTGAGGTATGGACTGACACAGAGAAAAGAGGGAGAGAAAGAAAAGAGGGAGACACAAAGAAAGGATGAAGAAAGATAAAATAAGAGAGATAACTCTTTTAGGAGGACAAGAGAGAAGGAAATGAGAAGAATTTATCTGTGATACAGAGACAAAGTACAAGAGAGAGAGGAGAGAGAGAGAGAGAGGGAGAGAGAGAGGAATGAAAAGATTTCTGCAGCCCAGCATGCCTGTACTTAGCACACATAACACCATTTGACATGTCCACACACAAAACACACACACACACACAGAGACAGAAAACACACAGAACACAGAAATGGTGGAAAAAAGGGGGGAAGAGAGAGACTGAGAAGAAGAAAGCAAGTGCAAGCAGAGAGATGAGGAAAGGGAAAAAGAGGGGGACACAGTAGGAGGGAGGGATGGAGAGAAAGAGAAGGCGCTCTAATTGCGTCTGGTAGAGAGCGCTGTCGCCGGGGAAACCCACGCGGCCTCGTCTTAATGAGCCCTGGCAACCACGTGGGACCTGTGGAGGCTGTCGCTACTGGCAACGGCGGAACAGGCACAAGCCATTCAGAGGCTCGGGAGGAGGAGGAAAGGCGCTGGAAGGGCCGGAATGATAGTGTGTATGTGTGTGTGTTTGTGTGTGTGTGTGTGTGTGTGTGAGGGAGGGGGTTGCTGATCTGTCTTCTGTTCTAATGATAGGCCAGTGCTCAAGACCTCAAAGAGGCTGGAATCTCTTACATGTGTGCCTGGTTTATCTGTGTTTTACACCATAGCGATAGACTATGTAGAAAACCTTCAGATTCCTGAACACTAGCTAGGCCTGTCAAACCAATGATAGCATGACACATCTTATGCGATTAAATGCTATGGCATGATCAGACAATTTCAGGTAAAAAGGCATAGGAATGTATTGCTCAAATGCACCTTTAGGGGGGACCTTTTTGATTTCTGTTTCCTGGCTGCCTTTAAAGAGGAAATCCAGCAATTTTTCACATAGATCTCTATTTCTCAAGGTCACGAGTACTGTCAGTACGGAAAATCCCCCGAAAATAACCGGTTTTACCTAGTTCGCCTCAAGTTGCTGCAGCCAGCAGCTAAGGTAGCCAGGCAGCTACAACGCTACCCTCTGGGGGCATGAACATGGGGGCTCTCGAACAGTACTTGATGACCTTGAGAAACAGAAATCTATGAAAAATTGCCGGATATCCCCTTTAAGCTGTGGCCAAATCATGTTTTAAACAGATTACATGTCAGTTAGAAATCATGTCACTTGAACCCAAACTGTGTTGAGCCGTATAAACATGACTAAATGTGATGTTCTGGTCTCCATAAAGGGTTCTCAGGCTCATATCTCCTCCATTAGTTTTGCATTTTTGCAGACAGCTTGGTCAGAATGAAATAGTCTCTGCTTAGGATTCTGGCGAGTTCTTCTTCTTAGGCAGAAAAATAGTTATCAAATCCCCCACCCCATTTTTCCCTGTATGAATGCATGTGTGTGTGTGTGTGTGTGTGTGTGTGTAGTGCACGGCACGCGTCTGTCAGCTCATCTGAATGTTTACTCAAGTGAGGGCAAGTGAGATTGGAATAGAGGGCTAAATGGCTGTTATTAGTTTTATTCAAAGGGTAAGAAGGCAAAGGAGGGGGGGAGCATTGAAGAGACTAAAGGGAGATCGAGAGGGGGGGTTGTGTGGTGTGGAAGGGGGGAGGTGTGGTGAAGAGACTAAAGGGAGATCGAGAGAGAGGGGGGGGGGGGTTGTGGTGTGGAAGGGGGGGTGGAGAGACTAAAGGGAGATCGAGAGAGAGGGGGGTGGTGGAGAGATAAGCTCATGCTTTTTTGGTAACTGAGGTGTTTTGGATGAAGGATCACAAGCCTGTTGCTTCATCTCCACAGGTTAGTATTTTGTTTGTTTTAGATGTTTTTTTTTTTTTTTCATTTGACTCGCTCAACTTGTGTGTGGCATTGCAGCTACTGTGCCAAAGCTGGCTGCTGAAACATTGTTTAGCGATGCAGCCCCACAAATCTCTGCTCCCAAACGGATTGTTTTCATATCTGTCTGACCTCTTTCTTTTGTGTTTGGCACAGTCAAGGCTCCATCAACTCTGTGTGATGTGTGCAGTCCTAGGTGTGGGAGAGAGTCTGTCGGAATGTGTAGGGAGCATTTAGCTTCTAACTCTGTGGGCCTCAGTTTTTCTACAGGCATGTAGAATCCCAATGTGCAAACCCAGTTCCCAGCGTTTCAGTCTAATTTCCAATCTCTCTCTCTCTCTCTCTCTCTCTCTCTCTCATTCATTAAAGGGAATTTATAATATTTCTTCACAATGACTGAGTTTTGTGATGCATTGTGATGTCTCGTAAGGATCCTGTTCATGTTGCACAGCTCTTGTAATAGCATTTGGAGTCTATTAAGAGGCAGAAACACAGTCTAAAATCTGCCATCATGTGCTAACTAATAGCAGGATAACTCAGGCTATGTAGCACCGATTCTTATTTTTTCCCAACCAGCAGGACTTGGTGACCTCAAAAAAGGCCCTATGTTGAAAACAGTTCTCCTTTAAATAACTAAATATGTACAGGAGTGAATGATAATTTTGTTGTGTTATGTGTGTGCATATGTGTGTGCATATGTGTGTGTGTGTGTGTGTGCATATGTGTGTGTGTGTGTGTGTGCATGTGTGTGTGATTGTGGCACCATGGATTTGTTGGCAGGCATATGTGTGGCATATTTTAAGCAAGGTGGTTTAGCTGAGTCATCCTCCTGAAGTCACACACACACACACACACACACACACACACACACACACACACACACACACACACACACACACACATACAGCAAAGTAAAAAGTGACTGATCTTGACCTTAGTAGTTACAGAGGATGGCCCACAATCTAGTAGATGATGAACACATACAGAGAGACAACTCACGCACACACACACACACACACACACACACACACACACACACACACACACACACACACACACACACACACACACACACACACACACACACACACACACACACACACACACACACACACACACACACACACACACACACACACACACACACACACACACACACACACACAGTCACACACTCACACTCACACACACACACTGACACAAAATCAGGAAAGCCTTATATCTGGGGTGTACCAGCCAATAGAAGCTGTAATGTGTAGGTGTTGATGCGTATGTGCTAACGTTACTATATAGCACTTCACTGCGTGTGTGTGAACGTCATTATTCCTGTGGGTGTCTGTGTCTGTGTGTGTGTGTGTGCGTGTGTGTGTGTGTGTGTGTGTTTGTGTGTGTGTGTCTGTGTGTGTGCACTTAAAGACGGCGTTTACTGCTTTCATGGCTTTCCTGGCTTGTGCTGTGCTTTATCTCCTGAAGTGTGTAAGGCTGTGAGCCAATGTATAGTGTGTGACAGAGAGAGAAAGAGAGAGAGAGAGTGTGTGAGAGAGTGTGTGTGTGTGTGTGTGTGTGTACTGTATACTGTGTGTGTGTGTGTGTGTGTGTGTGTGTGTGTGTGTGTGAGTGTGTGTGTGTGTGTGTGTGTAAAATAACACCTCACCCACTCTATGACTCACTCCGGTGTTGTTCTGTCACAGGCTGTCTGGAAAAAGTCCCGGAGGCTCTAATACTGCACCCACAACTCCTCCATCAGTGCGACCCTGTGTGTGTGTGTGTGTGTGTGTGTGTGTGTGTGTGTGTGTGTGTGTGTGTGTGTTAGTGTGTGTGTGTGTGAGTGTGTGTGTGTGTGTGTGTGTGTGTGTGTGTGTTTGAATACTTGTGTTTTTGTGATTGTACATGTGCCTGAACTACTGTGTGTTACTGTGGTGTCAAATAATTTGTTTGCGTTTCTTTGTGCTGACAGTCACAACCTCTGCCACCCCTCTCTCTGTCACACACACAAAACACACACACACACACACACACACACACACACACACACACACACACACACACACACACACACACATACACACATACACACATATACACACACACACACACACACACACACACACACACACACACACATATACATACACACACACACACACACACACACACACACACACATACACACACATACTGTACATACTGTACACACACACACACACACACACACACACACACACACACAGACGTATACATACTGTACACACATACACATACATACACCCATACAGAGACATATACATACACACACACACAGATATACAGTACATACACACACACACACACATACCTGTACACAAAGAAATATAGAAGATCACCCCTGTGTAAGATGAACTGCACTGGCTCCCAGTTTCCTATTGAATTAATTTTAAGGTTCTGTTAATTATTTACAAAGCTCTGAATGGCATAGCACCTTCATACATGTATATCTCTGAGCTTTTAATATCTTATCAACCACAAAGGAACCTTAGATCTTCCAATGCTAATCTTTTAATTGTGCCCAAAGTGCTCCACAAGCAAAGTGGAGAAGCTGCTTTTATCCATTATGCACCGAAGCTATGGAACAGGCAAGTTCAGTAAATATCTTTTAAAAAGACCTGAAAACATGCCTGTATATGAGAGCTACTGCTGCTATTTACACGGTCTTCCTATTTTTACTGCACTAGTTATATTATATGTGTTGTTGTATATATCTCCTTACCATCCTGTGAATTCTCATACTTAATTCAAAATATCTGATGTTTTATTTATTGTTTTGTTTGTTTGCATTATTATTTTTTCTTCTTTTTCTTTTTATCAATTATTGTGTCAAGTGCTCCTAATGTAAAGCACTTTGAGCTGCATTCTGTGTATGAAAGGTGTTATACAAATAAAGCTTATTATATTATTATTATTATTATATACATACACACATATACATACATACACACATACACACATACACACCCACACACCTACTCAGCCACACACACAAACACATGCATGCACTAAACACCCTGGACACAAAAGTACACCTCTATACATAATGCATTCGGAGTGCAAATTCCTGCACATCCACATACCCACACAGACATGCACATGTACACGCACACACACACACACACACACACAATCAATCACACACACACACACACCTTACTGCATGCTTATCCAAATGCCGTTTAATGTCAGACTCATCCACATGCCTAGCAAGTCTTCCATCTGTATGGGGACCGCAGTGGAAAACATCACTATCTCTGGCTGTGACTGTAGATGAGGCAGTTAGCTCCTGACATGCTGCTCATCAGTTCAGCCTCACTGTGTGTCTTTGTGACTGGGACTGGGGGTGGTGGTGGTGTGTGTGTGTGTGTGTGTGGGGGGGGGTTGCTTGCTGAACAGGGTGACCCAGATCTAGTGGAGGTCCAGCAGCCAAGGACAGCAGGTTGTCAGTGGTTCAGAAACACACACACAGACACACACACACACACTCTCACACACACACTTACTCAGACATGGTCAACAATGATGCACGCAGGATCACTATGCATGGACAATACACAGACAAAACTATAGATTGACGTATAGAACTTGTATACAAACAGTCATCTACAAGTATCTGGGTCTCCACCTGGACAACAAACTGGACTGGTCAGCCAACACTGACGCAGTCTACAAGAAAGGGCAGAGCAGGCTGTACTTCCTGAGGAGGCTGCGGTCCTTAAATGTGTGCAGCAAGCTCCTCAGGATGTTCTACCAGTCTGTTGTTGCCAGCGTCCTCTTCTATGCAGTAGTATGCTGGGGTGGAAGCACAAGGAAGAAGGATGTGGGGCGAATTGACAGGCTGGTAAGGAAAGCTGGCTCTGTAGTGGGAGCAGAACTGGAGTGCATCACTTCAATATCTGACAAAAGGACCCTGAACAAACTGATCAACATCTTGGACAATGAGTGTCATCCACTCCACAGCACTATTGTTAAGCAGAAGACCCTGATCAGCTGGAGACTTCGCTCACTGCCTTGCACAACAGACAGACTGAGAAAGTCATTTGTCCCCAAGGCCATTGAATTGTTCAATGCTTCACTTAAGGGAAGAGGAGAGATAGACTTCTCCGCATAGTCTGTCTGCCTCTTCACCACCTCCATGTTTGGATACTGTCTGTCCACTAGCCTCTTTTTACCACTGTCTTTCTGCCTCACTGTTTACGTACAATATTAGCACATATGCATAATCCCTCCCTCCATGCCACAGCCGAACTGTGGCCACACTTATACCTTTTTAGTTAATATATATATATATATATATATATATATATATATATATATATATATATATATATAGATATATAGACTTTATTCTTGCACTGTTGCACTGTTGGACTTACTCATTTGCACCATCACCATGACACTCACTTACACAGATCACCTTACCTTACCTTACTATGCACAGAGTATCACAGGCTTAGTCCCTGCCTCAGTCATTGCAAGCGCCTCTTGACTGATTTATCACCCACTATGTGGATACTGTTTTTAGAATTTATTTGTTAGTTGAAGTGTTATTTAGTATTATTTGTATTTTAGTATATTTAGTATATTCTTTATCTTCTACTGTCCTTATTGCTTAGTTGTGTTTTTTATATTATATACTTTTATAATTAAAGTATAATTACTTTTTAAAGTATAATTACTTTTTCTGCTGTTAGTGAATGTGTGTGTGTTGTCTGTATGCTACTGAGACCTTGAATTTTCCCTAGGAATCAATAAATCTATCTATCTATCTATCTATCTTCAAAAAATGAGTAGCCCTATGTCTGACTGAGACCCAATTGTACTAAATGTTTGACAAAACGGGTTTTACAGTAATTGAAATCCAGGGGTAGTATAGTGCCAAAATGGTCTGATACCTTTGTTAGCTGACATGACATGACCCGGCATGCATGTTACATTAACATTAACACACACACACACACACACACACACACACACACACACACACACACACACACACACACACACATATATACACACAATGAAATCCATGATAGCTAAAAACACAGACTAATGAAAAGGATTTTTAAAAGTATGTTGTGTTGAGCTGCACTATCATGGCCACTGTCTTTCCCCTCTGCCTACACTTTAAAACCCTGGTCTCGGTCATCGGAAACCACAAAAGCTCCATTAGTGTGTGCTCTCTATCTGAAGAGAGCTCTTTAGCTCGTTACACTTCTCCTTTTTATCACCCCAGTCCTTTCTTTCTCTCTTTCTCTCTTTCTTTCTTTCTCTCTTTCTTTCTTTGTCCTGTGAATGAGGCTCTTGGAAAACAAGCCCCCATAGCTCGCTATTATGCACCCTTTTTGGCTGTTGTTTTAAACACACACACTCTCTCTCTCTCTCTCTCTCTCTCTCTCTCTCTCTCTGTCTCTCTCTGTCTCTCTCTCCCTCTGTCTCTCTCTCTCACTCTCTCTCTCTCTATCCCACTCTCTCTCGTGCACACCCAGATGCAAAAGCACTTTAACACCAGGCCGCTCTTAGTCATTTTTGTGCCATGTCTGATACACTGAGCAATAGGATGAAATGGGCTGCCGCTGTCTTTCCTGTATCCACACATTACAAACACACACACACATTACAAACACACACATTACAAACACACACACACACACACACACACACACACACACACACACACACA
Organism: Alosa alosa; assembly: GCF_017589495.1. NCBI lineage: Eukaryota > Metazoa > Chordata > Actinopteri > Clupeiformes > Clupeidae > Alosa > Alosa alosa. The sequence continues at coordinate 30,747,209 of NC_063196.1, read as the reverse complement.
CACACACACACACACACACACACACATACACACTGACACACACACACGCACATTACAAACACACACACCACACACACACACACACACATACACACTGACACACACACACACACACACACACACACACACACACACACACACACACACACACACACACCGTTATTCTCAACTAGGTCACAGTGATGCTAAAGTGGATCAGGGTTTCCCACAGAACTCCTCGGTGAGTGTCAGCACGAACTGGCACTCTTTCCAAACTGTGGGCTGATTAGACACTCATGGTCATGTTGACCTGATCCAGAAATGCCTACAAGAAAGATAATATATGCATTATTTCAAAACACTGCTCTCCAGAATCCTTGGCTCTTACTGTATTGGTCGGTGAAGGTGTGTGGAGGTCAATTTTACCGGAATAGCTGACTAATGAACTGAATAAATTACTGCCAGAGAAAAAAAAGTGCAAACTGTGATGGATTGATGATCATCATGAAGAATTACACATACGTTCGTAATGCAATAGCACAACAATAATAATAAAATAATACAAAATCGATGACTGCTTTCACATTATTGATTTGTTTGGTATGTAGGTGCATTAGGAGTGTATTTACATGTAACATCCAGCAAGTAGAATAAAATGATCCTTTACAATAGTTACCATCTGAACGTATTGAACTATCACACACACAAGTGGTTTTCACACTCTTTCATTTTATCAATGAGCTAGGTATTTCTATGCATAACAGTGTCTTTGGCCAGACCAGTATTGGTCTGTTCCTGTTGGCCTGTTTAGAGAAGGGATGCAGAGGGTATTGGAGGTCTGTGGTATACACTTATGCACTCTTTGTATACACAAATGATCCTCTCTAGGGTGTAATTCTTTGCATACACTTTGTAAAGATTTTCATTTTTTTTTTTTAAAGCTATCGAGCCTAAGATACGCTACACTCTACAGTTAAACACTTCTGTAAAGACCACAGCATAGTGTTCATTAAAGCAGCACTAAGCAAGATTTGCTCTCGGGGTCCCACTATAGTTGAGAAGCCCAATAATAAACAAACTAAATATGCGGCTTTTGCAACAAAGTAAGAACATAACTCCGATATAATATAGAGGGAATGCACCGACAGTAGTCTGTAGGAAAATATTTCAGAATTCATGTAGCATCAAGTTGCTGGGTCGGTAATCGCCTATAGAGGGGCGGTCAGACAATGGCAGAAGTGCCTTTCGTCATATTACGAGGTTATGTGCAATCAAAATGATTTTGGAAACGTTTTGTTAAGGTAAAAAAAAAAAAACTGTTGAGGGTGCCTTTAAGAATGGTAATCTTACATGATACACATGTAGGACAATAAACTGTATGTTCTACATTTGCAAGAAGCGGAGGTGGTATTCGGTCTGTGACTCCCGTTTCAGTAATGAGCCCTGTGAAGTGGTACAGGCAGGCTGAGATGCGTTTTCATCCTATTTCAGACCTGAATGGCACGGCGAGATGCATAACTGAGTCAGTCATGGGTCACTGACACTAGAAATATTGTTCTGACATTTGACATTGCTACGGCAGGAAGCAGCACATAATCAGTGCTGAGAGAATTATGATCACCGCCATGATTATAAAGCCTGTTGCCCGCTGGTCTTGTAAGTAATGCAGACTCCTCCGAACACTCCGCTGTGGGGTACTCGATACATTTTTCTTTTAGTGTGGAGGGCGTATGGAGGGGGTGATCCTCATTTGTGTGTGTGAATGAAACCAATCATGAAAGAAGAAAAAGGAAAATGCCCTTTTCTCCTCACATGAGCTAGCGGATTATTTCAAGGTCATTATCACTTCTTTTGTGCCGTGAAGGTTCTCCAGTCAACAAAGTATATAAACATTTCTGGATATTTATTTTCTTCGGAGTGTGTGTAAACATTGAGATTATGGTTAGAGCTAGTGTTCAGTGAGGAAGTCCTGAGTGTACTTGTATACCTGAAATAAAAGCATTCTCTCAGCACGTCCTTGTTTTATCCAGTGTTAAATTAAATATGGATAACCTTAGTTCTGACAAAATAGCTTTGTTCACTGTAAGGTAACATAAGGCCTAGAGGAGCCGGTACATCGTCAGCTCTGAAGATTCACTGATAAAATCACCTGTCTGGTGAACAGCAGCAAACTGTCTGGACCCCGACTGTGCCAGCCCATTTGAGGAGCAACTGGCACTCAGGCATTAAGACAGTGACAAATATGTCTAAGTCTAGTTGAATGCAATGCGACATGAGTTTCTCTTTGGAGAAGCATAGAACTCCCGACAGCACAGTCTGCGAAGCAATGGGGGGGTGAGAATCCACAAAAGGCACAACAAAGGGTTCATGTGTAGATAAAATGTATACCTGTAAATGCATTCCAATCTATCGAATCAAATTAATTGGTGCATCTTTGTCTGTTTTCCCACTCTGCATTACTATGCCCCGTGTCTGTAAACCTGCACACACCAGTGGAAATGAACGCAGCATACGTGACTCCTAATTTAGGCATCCATAAATATGGTCATCAGTGTCCAGTCTCGATAACTGACACAACAAAAGGCCAGAGGAAAGGAAAATGCATTAAGAGTCACACAAATCGAAATAGCTGTGGCCAAGTCAAAGCACAACACACTACTAGAGCTGATAGGCGATTTCCTTTGGTCTAGTTTCACAAACACACACACGCACACACGCACACACACACACACACACACACACACCCATTTGCGCAACCCATTTAGTCAATGCTTTGCAGGAAGTGTAAATGGAAGAATGGTATTGTGTTGAATTAATGGACGTATAAATTGAATTAGTTTGTTGTGCTCGAGACTCCAAAGACATCATCATGGTGCTGTACGGCTGCCAGAGTTCTTCTCTCAGAGTGGAGCCTCAAATCGTTTTGCAGAGAAAGACTTCTGCGCATCCAGACAATGAGACCTCACAGGGTGAGTGTAAAATAAATACCATGCTAGTTCTGCCAAGTCAAAACTTTTAAATGTGTTTTTTAAACTTTTTTTGTAAAATGTAACATTTAAATTTATCCAACTTGCTGATGCTTTTATCCAAAGTGA